>NW_026875771.1:0-18583 GCF_032173495.1 Musca vetustissima | reverse complement strand
CCTTATATAAACATGTCTGCGAAAAAATTTACCCGTCAGAACCGGAATGCCTAATTACATGCCCGTTTGGATGAAAATTATCCTAGAACCATAACAATTTTATACTCTGAAACCCCGAAATATGACCTGCAGGCAGGTCAAGTTCGAAGATATCGGTCCACGTTTAGGCATAGCCCCCATAAAAGGATACCTCCCAATTTTCGGGGGTTCTTCAACCGAATTCGCTGAAATTTGGTACATTGGGTTATTTTTGGGTACCAAATATCTCCACTAAAAATTATAAATATCGGTCCACTTTTTCTGGTAGCCCCCATATAACGGTACCCACAATTTACGGTATTTTGGGAGTTTTAGCACGTTTTTCATCCGAATTCGCTGTAATTTGGTATTTTTAGAAGCATATGGTAACAAATCTTCCTACCAAAAATTATTTATATTCGCACCCCTTTAGAGGTAGTTCCCATATAACCCCCTTCTTATATTAAAAATATTTCCTGAAAATTTGTATATCGAACATTCCATACCACTGTACTAGAATTTATATGCCTGCCAGTTTTTTTATATAATTTTTATGGTTTACATGAACGTGTGTAGGTCTCTGCTCGTTTGGTACTCTGACTTTTGGCACAACAATTTTGGAGGCTGTTACCATTCTTTCTTTTTTGCCATAGGATAGCCAAGCGCCTTAGAAACGGCTGTTAATGTGCGATGTGGATGTTTCGAAAGTAATTGTGTGGAAAATGTTTATCTGTCGCGTTTTTTTGGCGCTGCCACATTTTTCCACGCTCTAATATATGTTTGTATGTGGCAGCCAAAAAACAAAAATCCACTGAATAACAAAATTGTTGTTAAGAGGATGAGTGGAACAAATTATGTATTCATAATATGAGCAAATAATTTAATAACATCATAAGAGGGAATTTACTTACATTCAAGTGTACACACATACATTTATACATATGTGAAACATTGCCAAAAAAACGGAACAAAGTTCTGAAAAAAACAATGTCTGTAAATAACAATATGAAGAAGATTTAAAGAGAATTAAAAACAATAATTACATTATCCTTAAGGCTGTTATTTGTTACTTGAAGTTTATTTCCCAGGAAATTGAATTGAAATAATGTTAATAAAAAATATTTTTCATTTATAGCAAAAGTTTTTCTTTTTTTTTTTTTTTTGGTCCTTGAGTTCATTTTCATGTCAAATTTAATTTAATAAAACTCAATTTAAATATTAGAATTTCCTTGGGAAATATAAAAGAAATGTCAGAGTTAGAGTGTTTTGTGTCATCAAGAAACATGCAAGGAAATGTCCAAAACTTACGAATTGATATATGCACAATGAGGCTTTAGAATTCATAATATAACCAATATAAAATTGATATCCAATAATATACTCAATTTCATTTATTCCTCTAATCTACAATTCTCATAGCTAGTTGTGGATGTTTAAGAATATATAATATAAAAAATTTACGCTTCTCAAAAATGGAACACATCGACTCACCCCTTTTGGTACCTTCACCTCTTTGTAGGGAAATATTTCAAATGAATTGTTAGGATATTGGACTCTGCTTTTCTTTAAACAAATTGAGATAAACCTTCAAAAAAGGGTTTATCTTATGTCAGTTATGATGCTATCATCCCTCTATCACTTAATGGTACTGTCCGAGCTAAAAGAGGAAATAAAAAATCGTGGTTATGCTCTGGGGCCGAACTTTTTTACTCTCCTAAATGTGGTATGTATTTCAAATTTCTTAAAAAGGCTAGATTACATCGGCTATTAAGTATTTTGTACTCTGAGAATATTCACCGGGTTGGCTTCAGTTTGGTATAAAGGGTTCTTGACATACATATACATATACAGAAAATGTTTTCCCATAACCCCCATATTAGGATAAATTCCCATTGTCAGTATTTAAAGGGTTTGGCCGCATTCCCAAGTTTTCATATAACCCCACTATAAAGGTCCCGCCCTATTTTCGATATTTATAAGTTTTTAACAGAATGTTCCCATTGAAGTGGCTATAATTTTCCACATCGGAATCCTGGTGAATAAGCAACTTCTTTCAGAAATTATTAAAGGTTTATGATTAGCTAAGTATGTTAGCTAAGCTAGGAACTTAATGTCCCCTTTAATTTTCGGTATGTCTGTAATTTGGAATATCATTTTTTAGGAGCAAAAAAGTTCAATCCAATCGAACTTAACAAAGCTTTTTTGCATGAAGAAATGGGGAATCCCATTTGGTCCATCGAATGCATATCGTAGTTGTCTGCCAAATCTACCATAAACGCAAAGGTGGGATCGATGCCCTCACCTTTGCAAGCTTTACAATATAACCAACCAGAGGATGTCCACCTATGAAGGAGCGGGGGAAGGATCGGGTACGGACTGTTGTGGTCTTCTGTGAAGAGCGTCCTACAGCGTACGAAATGCTCGTGCGCTGAGACTCCATGACTCCATAGCCTCCTTGTCCGTCTTCCTCTGCTGCGTATTGGCGAGGACAGGACAGCCTTCAGAGCCACAGTTCATGCACTTCATAACAGCGCGTGGCGTATCCACAACCAGTGCTTCTTGGTTGATAACTTCTGGACCAGCACACTTCACATACTGCGGTGGCATTCCACAATTGGCAGCAATGTGACCAAAGCGGTGGCAATTGTAGCACTGGATCACGCTGTTGAATAGCCGCATGATGCAATAGACTCGGAATATATTGGTTTGCCTGTTAAACCGCATCAACCCCCTATCCGCAGCGATGTTGACAATAATATAATATGAAGCGTAAAGACAAGGCCACTGAGGCACTCCTTAAGCTCCTCTACGGAGTAATCCGCTGAAAAGGAGGGCGGAAGCTTATCCTTCTGAGTGTGAGTATGGTGTTTGTACCCGCGTTGCTCCAGCAAGGTTTTCATCTTGTCGAAAGCCTCCAGAATTCCAACTCTCAGGGAGTTGACGCCCTTCCGGGCCATGGTAAGGGTGAAGTCTCCGGTGTTGATGACAGACATCAGCATCCCTGCTTATCTGCTTAACTCCAACGTCGTAGGTAATGATGGGCGACACTGCCGAGCTGGCCACTCTAACGCCTTTCGCATGACCAGAGATACGTCATCATCTTCTTCCCCGGCCCATTTCCTCTAGTGGAAGCCTTAGCAGCAGGCTTAGATGATGCCTTCACTGCAGACGATGATGACGGTATCTTAGCAACCGCCTTCGCCGCCGCAGATATTGAGGGACTTCCATAGATGTCCGACCTCATGTTCGCCGATCCAATTGCGCCATTAGGCGCGCATCACTCTCAGCCTTCTCTTCGAGCGAGTCGATCACCCCGTTCAGGTTCTAGACCGTATTCACCAACCTGAAGATATATACCTTCAGCCTATGGTTTGCGTAGGTTTTCGTCTTAAATATATGATTTTATCAAAGAGGTTTTGGAGTCAATGTTGTTATTCAATTCGCTTCAAATTAAATTTACAAATTATTAAAATATTGACCCTTTGTGGGGAGGTACCAGAAGTTCCATCGTCGACTTGGTCTAGTCTTGGTAAAGATAATAGTTTGTGCAAAGTTTGATCGGACATTCATTTCAGATCTATAAATATTTGTGGGGGAGTAGGAGTGGACCGATTTGTCCCATCTTCAGATTTGATCTAGGCGAATTAAATATAATATGTTGTACCGATATTCCCCATCTTCGAACTTCAACAAATTTGGAAATATAACGATGTGCAATGTTTCGTGAAAATCGGTTACTCCCTTCGAAGTTTTTGTGCGCACCAACCGGTAAGATAGACGGACGGACGAATAAATCGACGCTAAATTGTGTGAAATGGATTTGGTCCAAAGAAACATTGGGTGTAAAACCAATATTTGGATGGGGAACATTTTTGACGTATCAAAGTGTATATACCCTCATTAGCCATAAGGCTAGGGGTATATACATGTGCATGGTTCTGATAGTTCTTCAAAAAATATTATTTAAAACTCCACGCTAACAGTTCGGACAGGTCCTTAGAAATATTCTTTTAGAATTCACACTTATGGTTTCACGCTTATGGTGGTTCGGTGATGGTGTATGGCATAATAAATACTATGAATATAATAATTATATCTCACTATTTTAAAATATAGCTTAGTAAATATCTTTAAAAAATTGGACTGGGTCAATGTTGGGTCTTTTACTATGGCGCCCTGCAAAAATTGTAAAGCCAGGATAATTTGCAGTAAATAAATTTTTTGAATATGAAAAACAAATGTCTTTTGACGCTGAAAGTACATCACGTCTAATTGACTATGAATGTGTCGTCGAATTTGATAGCTTTTTGATAGAAGATTGTACAACGCTTAACAAACATTTCAAATACCAATTTTCCAAATAGAATAACCTGTGCTGTTAATATTTATGACTCAGTAATAAAAAAACCTTCCCTAAAACTTATTCAATTTAAAACTTTAAAAAAATTATCGCATAAATTTATTTCAATATGCAATTCCATTTATTTCAAACAATTTCATTAAAACAAACTTCTTTGATTTTTAAAGCTTCATCAACGTTTAAGAAATTACCTTCCATATTTCCAATTCGTTTTCTATCGCTGCCAATAATAAATTTCACTTCTGATCCCTTTTTAAATAACTTCCATTTTAATTTTGCTTTGATCCGAGAGAAAGAAAAAAGACAAGAAATATGCAAAAAACCAAATAGACAGAAGCATATCGTATCTTATTAACTTTTAACAACTTTTAAATGGTTTGACATTCGACAAGCAATTTTCTCTCCTGCCCTTCGTATGCTGATGTTATCCTTTCATGAAGTTGGATGCAGGGTGAGATGGGGAGGAAATTGTTTGCCATTATAGATGCCACTTAAGGTGTCAACTTAAATGAAAAATATTTTCACAAACTAAGAAAATTTGACAAAGAAAATTTATTTCCCATCCGAATGAAATGTATCGAAACTTGAAAAGTGAACACAAGCACACACACACATCTCCTTTCGGAGCAACACCAACCCGGAAGTTGGGAGTGGAAATAAAGCCAATGATGAAGAAGAAGAAAAAAACATTTAATAAGAAATTCAAATCGACATTGAGTCAATAAAGTTTTTGGTTTCTCGTTAGGAAACGTTTTGCCACAGATAAAAACTCAGTTTAGCAAAGTCTATAATATCTCATAGGAATACATGGTACATACACACATACATGTGTATGTATGTGTTCTGTGTGATGGCAGTGTGCTATGGATAAAAAAGGGATAAAGGAGTTTTTTCTTTTATTTTCCAATAGGCTTAGCCAAGGAAGTTCAATACTTTTATTTATCGGAAGAGGCTGTGCGGGTAAAGTTCGAAAAGAAAAACTGCAAACTTTATTTTAGGAAAGGAAACCCCTTTTTTCCATTGCCTGTAATAACCTTTAAAAAAACTTTAATCCCATTGAAAAAAAGTATAAAATAAAAACGAAGTGTCCTAAGTAACGGAATTCCCAGAACCGATTCGTTGCTGCTGACACTGCAAAATATAAATGAAATCCGTTGCTGTTCACTTCCGCCTGTAGTAGATTAGCTCTTATCCTCAGGGGAGGAAATTCAGACAAAGAAAAACAATAGATAAGCCATTTGAAAAATTATTCTTCAAAGTCCTAATAATATCATTTAAAATCTATAAAAAATCCACGCCTATTGCCTTGATAGTCCTTGAAGAATATTCTTTAAAAAATCCACGACTATTGCCTTGATAGTCCTTGAAGAATATTCTTTAAAAAATCCACGCCTATTGCCTTGATAGTCCTTGAAGAATATTCTTTAAAAAATCCGCGCCTATTGCCTTGATAGTCCTTGAAGAATATTCTTTAAAAAATCCACGCCTATTGCCTTGATAGTCCTTGAAGAATATTCTTTAAAAAATCCACGCCTATTGCCGTGATAGTCCTTGAAGAATATTCTTTAAAAAATCCGCGCCTATTGCCTTGATAGTCCTTTAAGAATATTCTTTAAAAAATCCGCGCCTATTGCCTTGATTGTCCTTGATAGTCCTTTAAGAATATTCTTTAAAAAATCCGCGCCTATTGCCTTGATAGTCCTTTAAGAATATTCTTTAAAAAATCCACGCCTATTGCCGTGATAGTCCTTGAAGAATATTCTTTAAAAAATCCACGCCTATTGCCTTGATAGTTCTTGAAGAATATTCTTTAAAAAATCAAAGCCTATTGTGATGAGAGCCCTTCATGAATATTCTTTAAAAAATCTACTCCCATTACCTCAATATTCTGAATATTTTTCTTGAAATATTTTTTAAAATATGAAAAATATAATTTTTACCCCCAATCCTTGGTTGTTCGCTAAAATTCCTTTGAACTAAACTCCAATAACGTCGTTGTATATCCTTTGGTATCCTGGTTACAATAGACAATTTCGCGAAAACATAAATAATAAATCACACATAGAATGTGTCAAAAGTTTATAAGAGAACGGTTATCATCTTGACACTTTTATTAATATTTTGGACATTTTCTGAGATACAAATTTTCCGCATAGTTGCCTGACTGACAGTACATTCGAAGCAATTTATGGCTGCTATGTAGTAGAGTCAGCGAAGTTTTAAATAAATATTTATCGGAAGGTAATTTTTAGAATATTTTTTCAAGGACTACCATAGCATAAGAGTAGGAGTATTTCAGAGCCTTAAGCGTGATAAGAATATTTTTCGAAGGACTATCAGAGCCATAATCGTGGATTTTTAAAGAATATTTTTCAAAGGACTATCAAACCTTAAAGCGTCGATTTTTAAAGAATATTTTTCGAAGGTCTTTTAGAGGCTGAAGCGTGTATTTTTAAATAATATATTTCGAAGGACTATTATAGCCTTAAGCGTGGATTTTTATAGTATATTTTTCGAAGAACTACTAGAGCCTTAAGCGTGGATTTGTAAACAATATATATTTCGAAGGACTATCAGAGCCTCAAGAGTAGATTTTTAAGGAATATTTTTGGAAGGACTATCCGAGCCTTAAACATGGATTTTTTGAAAAAAAATTTTGAAGGACTATCACAACCCTAATTTTTCGAAGGACTATCAAAGCTATCAAAGCCCTAAGCGTGGATTTTTAAAGAATATTTTTGAAGGGCTATCAAAGCCCTAAGCGTGGATTTTTAAAGAATATTTTTTGAAGGGCTATCAAAGCCCTAAGCGTGGATTTTTAAAGAATATTTTTTGAAGGGCTATCAAAGCCCTAAGCGTGGATTTTTAAAGAATATTTTTTGAAGGACTATCAAAGCCCTAAGCGTGGATTTTTAAAGAATATTTTTTGAAGGGCTATCAAAGCCCTAAGCGTGGATTATTAAAGAATATTTTTTTGAAGGGCTATCAAAGCCCTAAGCGTGGATTTTTAAAGAATATTTTTTGAAGGGCTATCAAAGCCCTAATCGTGGATTTTTAATGAATATTTTTGAAGGACTATCAAAGCCCTAAGCGTGGATTTTTAAAGAATATTTTTTGAAGGGCTATCAAAGCCCTAAGCGTGGATTTTTAAAGAATATTTTTTGAAGGGCTATCAAAGCCCTAAGCGTGGATTTTTAAAGAATATTTTTTGAAGGGCTATCAAAGCCCTAAGCGTGGATTTTCAAAGAATATTTTTTTGAAGGGCTATCAAAGCCCTAAGCGTGGATTTTTAAAGAATATTTTTTGAAGGGCTATCAAAGCCCTAAGCGTGGATTTTCAAAGAATATTTTTTTGAAGGGCTATCAAAGCCCTAAGCGTGGATTTTTAAAGAATATTTTTTGAAGGGCTATCAAAGCCCTAAACGTGGATTTTTAAAGAATATTTTTTGAAGGGCTACCAAAGCCCTAAGCGTGGATTTTTAAAGAATATTTTTTGAAGGACTATCAAAGCCCTAAGCGTGGATTTTTAAAGAATATTTTTTGAAGGGCTATCAAAGCCCTAAGCGTGGATTTTTAAAGAATATTTTTTGAAGGGGTATCAAAGCCCTAAGCGTGGATTTTTAGAGAATATTTTTTGAAGGGCTATCAAAGCCCTAAGCGTGGATTTTTAAAGAATATTTCGAGTAGAACTATCGGAGACTTAAAAGTGAGTGTTTAAGAATATATTTTTAAAGAATTATCTAATCCTGAAGGGTAGATTTTCAAAGAATGTTTTTCGAAGGACTCTCAAAGATTAAAAGAATATTTATTCATGCCTTAATTTGAATTTGTAAGGAATATTTCTGAAAGACTATCGGAGATTAAACGTGACTTTTAAAGAATTTTTGTTGAAGGACTATTAAAGAGAAAATTTATATTACAGTCATTAGCGATTGTTGAAGACTTTCTGTACCATGAGCTTTTGAAGGACTATCAGTGAGTACGGATTGTTATAGAATATTTTTTATGGACAATCAATATCTGCCACTTATAGTTGGCAATTTTAGTACATAGCTCAACATTTAATTTGTTTGTATACCAATCTGCATGAACAGCTTACTCCCATTATGTCCCCTATAGCTCATTGAAATATGAAAACACTTTATTACGGCATAATATACTCTTCAAATATTTTCAAAACATGTTTTTATATTACTTTAGTTACTTTTTTTATTTTTATTACAGAATAAAAAAAATATTACAAACCAACAGAAAGAAAAGTATTAAAAGAAAAACTGCGTTTTCCCAGATCATTCATTTCCATTGCCAGACTTTTGTTTTGTATGTGTGTGGGTTTTAAGTGAATTTTATTTATTTTTTTGAATTTCTCCGTTTTTTTTTTTTTTTTTTTTTGCGTCCCCTTTTTATGTTGGGGTGTCTCAGAGGGTGAATGCTCTCAACTCTGACGTTTGTGTTTTTTTTCGTTTCGTTTTCCCAATTCCCATAAAAAAGTTGTTAAAAAATCTTGCCGAAACTTTTGTTTGCATCGCAAAAGAGGGAAATCATGTTTGTCGTTATTGCCACCGACTGACTGCCAATGCTATTGCTGCTACTGCCACTGCTCTTTCTGCCATCATTTGTTTGTTTAGGCCTTTTAAAATTTGTTTATTTTATAACTTTAGCATCACATAAGTCTCAGGACTTAATATAATAATACATTGTAAAAGTGTGCAATAAGAACGTTAATTTAATGGTACTCAATGTTCTCTCACAACACACTTGAACTTCACTCACGCCTATACACGCACTCACATAGGCACACACACACACACAAATCAATGTAAACAGTTATTTGCTATAAAATGTTTTAATGACTGTTTTCAACAACTGGTAATATTTGTTCAATGCCAACGATATTGGTTGATGTTTTTACTGTTGCTGGTTATTAGGATCACAAAGGGTATACCAATTTTGGTTTGGAATGTGAATGTGTGCTTGTTTATGATATGTGGAAATAAATAAAAATATTAAATTTAATATATATTTGATTTTATGTGAGACATATTTTTGTAAAAACCTCTAAGTGGCTGATGAATTTTCTTCTATAAGTTAGCAGGTCAGTCATGCAAAGTTTTCACTCCTGCAGCCTCAGCGAACTAGCCACTGATTTTTACCACAAAGTTATTATAATATGTTATGTTACTATGTCATTCCTGCCCACAATGGCAGGAAAATACTTAACTTGAGGCGGGAACTTTATATGGAGGCAATGCCGCAAGTATATCTTCCTCCAAAATCTTAAAAACCGAATTAAATCCACTTCGAAGAGAATTATCGCCAAAAGTTCTTCAAAATATCGAAAGTTGGGCGGAAACGTCTATGGGACCCATTTTTAACGATATGTCAAAATATGAACTTATATCGTAAATTTTCGATGAATAAATTTTTC
This sequence comes from Musca vetustissima, assembly GCF_032173495.1. Lineage (NCBI taxonomy): Eukaryota > Metazoa > Arthropoda > Insecta > Diptera > Muscidae > Musca > Musca vetustissima. The sequence goes on along the minus strand of NW_026875771.1, from coordinate 8,778 downwards.
ATCCCTTTAAGAAACCGGAATGCCAAAATGCCGACAATACTAAAAACGGGACAGGACCTTCCATATTTTTGATATGTTCAAGTTTTTAGCAGCATTTCCCAACCAAAGTTAATGTACAACACTTTTTATACCCTACACAACTATGTTGTCAGGGTATTATAGCTTTGTGCAGCCCCAAAAGTTTGTAACGCCGCGAAATATTGGTCCTAGACCCACATTTAATTATACCGGTCGTCATATCTCGACTACCTGAGTCGATCTAGACATGTGTGTCCGTCCGTCCGTCTGTCCATTATAATTTGTAAACACGATACAGGCCACAGTTATGGACCAATCTTCACGAAATTTTGCATGTAGGATGGGTTCTGGCCAATGAAGACCGCTATTGTTTTTGGGAAAGATCGGTTAGTATTTAGGGCATGAAATGGACCAAATACTAATTTTTTGTCGGTTTTTCTGGTCGCTTCAGAGGCCACAATAATGGCCCGAACATCCATGGAAAAGGGGATCAGGCCAAAGAATAAGCATGTCTGTTTTCATAAAGATCGGTCAATATTTAGCTGGTCAAATGGACCCTGACATTTGTGTGAAAAATTACAAAATGTGTATTCTATAGCATATATATTTACCACTGAAGGACATAGACCCGAGAAGTTGATATTATATCCAAGAGCAGTGGTTGACCTTTAAATTAATACCAATTATATTGTTGTATGTGCTCGTATGTGGGAGTTACACCTAAATATTTACAGTTATCTCCGTATTCGTATATTATTTAGTAACCCATTATCACTCTACAGAGCGGAACTATAGCGCTGATCGCTTTGAAATGTTCCATGAGGTTCCAGTTATGGTCAAGGACAACGCCTATAACTTTCGGTGATGACCAGACAATAATTTTGGAATGAAGTGGACCGAAAACTTAATTTTTTGTGTTATTTTTGAGTCGATCTATAGACCACAAATGAAAGCCGAACATCACAACACAACCCACGGTGAAGGGAATCTGGACAATAGCTGTACTGAATGCTCGTAATATTCGGAAAATATGTCAGTGTAAGGAAGATGTGCTGTTTACCTCTAATCGGGTAATAGGGTGCAAATATCACGAAATATTGCCCAGGCTCGGAATATACAACCGCAGAAAATTTGAGTTCCGTGGTAATTGTGTAGGGTATCGAATGGTCGGCCTCGTCCGACTATACTGCTCCGCTCACTGGTTCGATATGGGTTCTCATTTTGACGTTGATGGGTGGAAAATGTTGTGAAATAGACCCCCAACGTCATAACGAGAACCCATATCGAAAAAGTGTTGTACATTCACTTTGGTTGGGAAATGCTGCTAAAACCTTTAACATACCAAAAATATGGAAGGATGCGTGGCACTGCCAAAACGTGGACTTTTCTTCTGAATATCGAATATCCTAAGAGTTATAGCAATGAGTGTGAGTGTCTCTCCGTCTAAGACATGACTTAATTGACATAGAATTTTATTATGATCAATAATATATTTGGCTTCAATATAATTGATTTCTAAAGTAAAGGATATTTCAGAAGTTGTTACTGTTCAAAGATTTTTAAAGATCCTACAAGAGACTGACGACTTTGTCAAGGTCTTTCACAAGACTTCCTTAGTAAGATACCATTTAATATACACAAATGCTTCGAAACGGATTTCTTCATGCTTCTTTAAACAGCAACAGCATGAGATGCACGCTTTGCAGAGGTCTACCTCAAATAAAAGACTTGCTAAAGAAAATACGACCGATAAAATCCCTTCCATTGGCAGGATACTTTTAGAAAGGCTATCCAAGAAAAAAAGTCGGCCTTCATTTGTAGAAGAAAATTCCTTTAAAAATTTTTCTAGCTATTGATGCCACAACATTTCCTCTTGTCCAAAAAATCGGACCGAATAATTCTTATTTGGTAGGTTCGTCTGAGACCGATAATGTTTCAGAAGTCATAAATAGAATGTATTCTTGAAGAAATAGCAGTTTAAAATCCACACTTATGGCTCTAAAGAAACCTGTTTTGATATAAATATTAATTTATAAGCCCAGGTCTAGGCCTTGATAATCCTCAGCAAGGATCTCTGCAAAGTGGAAGAGGACGATGAAAAACATACGTATATAGTTTTTTTGTTTTTGAAGACCATATATAACAACTTATGAGCGATATTCGTGTACCATACTTTCTACCACAATAAGGACGAAAAGAAATGATAGGGAATCGAGATAGAACGATTATATATTTTAGAAAATATTCCTCAAAAAAGCGTCGAAAATTTATGTTTCTCACATATGTCGCATTTGTGTATGATTTTCTTGTGTTTTGGATATTATCTCAAAACAAAATTTGTAGATCTTATTAAGGGGTAAAATATTGTAGAAGAGTGAAAATCATTATTTCGAGTAGTTCACGTGATAAGCAGTATGTATTATTTCAAAATCCACCGAAAGTATAAAAACTTAAAACCAGGTTTAAAACCTTAGTAAATAATTAAATACCCAGCTAAGATTTTTCTTCAATCATCAACAGTTTTCAGGTTTTGGCTGTTCCGATTGTGTTTTGGCTCCGATTGTTATACAACAAGTAATCTCTAAAAATCTGGACTTATAGAAGAGGTATTAAAAAAAATTATAAAAAAATCGAACTGTTAGGGCTTCAAATCTATAAAAATCCATTCTAATTCCTCTGACAGTCCTTCCAGGGCTACGGTTAAACCTTCTAGAAATATTATTTGAAAGCTTACGCCTATGATTGGATAAGCGTGTATTGTGCTAAGAATCCAAATTTATGGATCTGATAGTTCTTCAAATTATATTCATTAAAAATCCAAGCTTATGGCTCTAATATCCCTTCCAGAAATATGCCCCTGCTATACCATCAAAAATATATCTTTTAAATCTCAATCATTTCTTTCAGGAGTTATCATTTTATGGGGGAGATGCTAAAATGCTGGCCGATATATTTCATCATCGTCAGGATTGAGTTTTTCAATCATGATGTCCTTAGACGGCGGAATGATCACAACAGACCGCAAAATCGTGTTAGAATTCCATATTTTGTAGGGGAAAACTTCGAGTAACAAATATCCCCCATACTATGGTAGAATACGCCTATATGGGGACAACCCCAACACAAATCAGTACTAAACAAATCAGTGGGTCGATTCACTATCAATATCAAACAATTCTCAAAGCGATAAAATATAACTACAAAATAAACAATATTTTAATTCTATAGCAGTTTTTAACAACAATTGTTAATGTGAAATGAATGAAAAATGTGAAGTTAACTTATCGACAAATAATCTTCAACATTGAACATTGTTTGGTTCAAAATTTGTATGTATGTTGTTTTCTAAATGTTCCAAATTAAAAGCTTTTTGAAAGTTTATCGACTATTTGTCTACATTTTTACAGAATAACATGTTCGTTACTGCAAACGATTTTATGTGTAGACAAAATTTTCGATTGTCGGATCGTTATAAGTTACTGAATCGACCTACAGGTAACTAAATAATTTTTAGGGTAGAGATTTGTTACCATGTACGACTACAAAATACCAAATTATTACAAAATACCGAAAATTGGGGATACCGTTATATGAGGTCTACCAGGAAAAGTGGAAAAATTTGCTTCCCAATATGAACCCAATGTAGCAAATTTCAGCGAATTCGGTTGAAAAACGCGCTCAAGAAATACCGAAAATTTGATGGGTACCCTTATATGGGAGCCATGCCTAACGAGGACCGATATAGTCCATCTTCGAACTTGACCTGCCTGCAGACAAAAATTTGGCGATCTATCTCAATTCGTTTATACGCTCCAGTGATTACAACATGCTTAAATCGGCATAGAATTTTACGCCGATCAAGTATATATATATATATAATGATTATTTCGAGAGTTACAAACGGAAAAACAAAACTAATATACCCTATATACAATGGTGAAGGGTATAAAAAACTGTATTAAATGAAAGAGGTTTGCGTTCTTCGGATTACAATCAATATTTCTTTGATTGTATATTTTCCAACAAAAAAACAGCAAGGAAAGTAGTAAAGTCCGACGGGGCCGACTATATGATACCCTTCACCACTATGGGTATATTAAACAGGACTTTTAGCATGAAATTGGATGAAATAAAATATGTGATATTTATCTAAATGTGAATCTACCTAGATCTATCCATAAAGTATGTAAATCGACTTCAAACTAATATAAATAGGTCATCCGTTGGGCTATGTCTGTACTTCTAGAAAACGCAACTATATAATTTTATGCTCAATTTTGTACGATGTGCAAACTTTGATGTCAATCTGACTAACATGAGGAGTTTGATGCCCAATTTACTTGAAATCGGGCGAAAATATATATGGTGCGTCAATTACTTAAAATCAATCTATAATAAAAAGGGCTATATCTATCTAAATCTGGACCGATTTTCTCGAAACTTGACAGACATCATTCTAGACCTAAGTGATTAGGCTGTACCAAATTTCGTGCAAATCGAAAGATATATAGGGACTTTGGTGCACCATTTACACGAAATCGGACAAAACTACATATGGGAGCTATATCTTAATCTGGACCGATTTTCTCGAAAGTTGGCAGACATCATTCTAGGCTCAATCCAGGGACTTTGGGGCACCATTTACATGAAATCGGACGAAACTATATATGGGAGCTATATCTAAATCTGGACCGATTTTTACGAAACTTGGCAGTCATCATTCTTGGCCTAAATGATTAGGCTGTACCAAATTTCGTGCAAATCGAAAGATATATAGGGACCGTTTACATTAAATCGGTTATATATAGGGGAGCTATATCTAAATCTGAACCGATTTTTCCCAATTTCAATAGGGTTCGTCCTTGGGCCGAATAAGTGACCTATGCCAAATTTCATCCAATTCGGATCATAAATCCGACCTGTACTTTGTTTACAATTTAACATGGACAGACAGACGGACGGACGGACATGCATAAATCGACTTAGAAAGTGATTCTATGTATATTCTCAAAAGGAACCATGGGTCTATCTCGATTATTTTTGCCTGTTACAAACATATGCACAAGGGCATAATACCCAGTACCACAGTGTGGTGAAGGGTATAAAAAAAATCTGGCAGCCAATTTTTTTGTGAAGAAAAAAATATCTTCCATTGAAGACAGATTTTCTTATATAGAAAAAATTCCCAGTCATTTAGAACTGATTTTTATGTAGAAAAAAACATACAAATTTGCCGAGATCTGATTTTTTGATGGGAAAGATCCTCATCAGCTACCGACTGAACTTTAGTCAGTAAAGGTTGATTTTTGGAGATTGAGGAATGATCCATCCTGTCCTAATAAATCTTCGTTTATAAACGAATATGCTTCTATAGATAAAACAGTGCCGAAATATTTTCTTTATTATATTACGATTTAACTTTTCATTTACCTTTTGGGTTCGGAATTTTTTAATGCCATAAATTTCATTTCTTGGAGACTAAAAAATATGTTTCTATTAAACAAAATCGACTTATTGATTGAATATTATACCTAACGGCAAACATTTTCCTTTGTAGTCGCAATTTTTTCGTTAATCTTTGTAGATATTTCCTTTGATTTTTTTGCGTTTGATTGATTTTCGAATACCAAATCATGCTACAAAGCTATATTTATAAATTACCCTAATTTCCCCCAACTCAATAGTCATTTTCTGTAAACATTTAATATTTCATATTGAACCAAGACGAGAAGTTTATTCAATCATTTGTTTCATAATCCCTTCATTTGTTTAATAATCTCACAAAACATTATTTAAATCCAAAATACAAACTGCGCATTTTGACTTTGAAATCCTTTTGCTTTGGCCATCCCCCCTTTATGGTATTTGTTTAAGCCAATGTTAAATAAAACAGAGGAAAATATTAGCCATATTTATTACCCCCCAAAAAACATAATGTGCGTCGTTTTGAAATCAAAAGCAAAAATAAAAAATCTCCATACCCCATCCTAACTTTCGAAGCACAAGGCAAGAATACAATGAAAGATGTTCTGGAACGAATTTGTCGACAAGAGAGTCCCGGATTTATGAAAAAGGGCGCCAACCGGCAAAAATTCACTGCAAAAAATGAAACCCAATTTTTTCCACCAATTTTTCTCTTTAATTAAATTAAAAATTCTTATTTGTTAAGCTCACTGAGATTTGGTAAATAATCTCATTGTTTGTACGGCACAATGCATTGCCATAAATGGTTGGTTGGTTGGTGCTCTGCTCTGTGTAGCAGTGATTACTTTTTTACATCGCTTTTTAGAAGGAGTCATGAATTAGTTGCGGTTACAAATTTTTTGCAAAGCGAAATTTTTTATCTTCATATTCCTAAAATAACATGAAAAATATTCTCACTTACAAATGTATTGTTTTGTTGGCACCCCACCTCTACAAATTTGAACAAAAAAAATATTTTTTTTTAAGTTTTTTCTGCTTCGCTTTGCTTGGTTGGCGACCATGAAAAAAGGATACGCCTGAAATTTTATACCACTCATTATTGCAACCCCTGTAATCTAAGGCGTAGCAACAAGAGAACAATAACAATACAAACTAAAAGTGTTACTTCATGGCTAAGAAAAAATCCTTATCGCTTTTGGAACAGGGTGTGGGGGTGTTGTGTTGCCAAAGAAATATTTTGAAATGAAAATAAACCTCCACCGTCAAAGTTAAATGAGTTCATTAACAAAAATTTTACGCATTTGTTGTGGTTTAATAAGCATGAAAATGAAAACATTTTTTTTAAAATTTGGAAAATATATTTGTGTGTATATTTTTATGTAGGTGAGTGTTAACAGTTATTATTTGAGCCAGATGTTGGTAATTATAATTATTGTTGAGAAATCTATACCCTCCAAAATGATTTGGAGTGTATTCTAAATGTGTCCTTTGGTTTTGCAACACCTCGTAATATTGGTCGGTGTCTCAATAATGGAAATATATTCTTGATCACAATTAAAGTCTATTTCTATTAAGTCATGTTCACATGTCTGTCCGCTCGTTCACCTGTCTGATGCATATACATTGCTACTACTCCAATATGTTTGGTATTGAACATCGTAAATATCGATATTGAGCATGGTATAGCTTCAATTTTTAAAATTTTGCGGATTTCAGACATAGTTTTCAACAGAATAATTTGATGAGCTGTTTCTCGATTGATTAAAAATTTCGCTCGATATTAGGGTATAGCCCTCAGATAAAATTCAAGCCTAATATAAGTGCATTATCCATCTTATATGCATACAATTTTTAATTTTGAATTGTCGACAAAAAGACCATTTCCGGTATCTAGAAGGTTTTTTTTTTGAAATTCGGAACCATCGATGTTCAAAGACATCTAATCTGAAAAATGCTCAATATAGGTTCTCGTTTTTACATAGCCCCCATCTTAAGTATTTCCATGCCCTTAGGATGATTTTCGACGAAGTGGTTTTTATTTGGAAATTCCGGTGTTCTTGATGGGAATATGATTTCTTAACAGAAAATGTTTAATATAGAACCATGTACTGATATAAGTCCAAGGTAAAAATCCCGTTTTTTTTTTTTTTTTTTGATTTTTCGTTATCCAATAAAAGTTTTTTTCTATAGGACGACTACTGACGATCTGAGGACTACTGACAACCATTTTTTTTTTTTATTGAAATCCAGTAAGGAAAGTAGTAAAGTCGGACTGGGCCGACTATATGATACCCTTCACCACTGTATGTATATTGTATTTATGTATCCTAACAATTTCCTGTCATGTCAACCTATGCTAAATTTACATTAAAATCTAAACCGAATTTCAGGTTAATCATCACTCATCATTCCAGACTTAATTTAGTACGCCATGCAAATTTCGTGAAATCGAAAGATATATAGGGGCTTTGGTACTCCATTTACATTAAATCGGATGAAAATATATATGGTAGCTATATCTAAATCCGAACCGATTTTCTTGGAACTTAACACACATCATTCTAGAACTAATTTAGTATGCCATGCCAAATTTCGTGAAACTCGAAGAATATATAGGGACTTTGGTGTACTGTTTAGATAAAATCGGACGAAAATATATATGGGAGCTATATCTAAATCTGAACCGATTTTCTCGAAACTTAACACACATCATTTCATGCTTAATTCAGTACGACATGCCAAATTTCGTGCAAATCGAGATATATAGGTACTTGGATGCACCATTTACATAAAATTGGGCAAAACTATATATTGGAGCTATATCTAAATCTAAACCGATTTTCACGAAACTTAGCACACATCATCCTGGACCTAATTCAGTATTCTGTGCCAAATTTCATGCAAATCGAGAGATATATGGGGACTTTGGTGCCTATATCGGACTAAAATATATATGAGAGCTATATCTAAATCTGAACTGATTTTCACCGATTTCAATAGGGTTTGTCCTTGGACCAAATAAGTGACCTATGCCAAATTTCATCCAAATCGGATCATAATTGCGACCTGTACCTTGTTTACAATTTAACATCTACAGACTGACATGCACAAATCGACTCAGAAAATGATTCTATGCATTCTCTCAAAAAGAACCATGCGTAAATCTCGTTTCCTTTTGCCTGTTACAAACATATGCAGAAAGACATATTATGTCTAAATTCAAGATTGATTTTTTACTGCAGAGATTACATTTTCTCTGAAAAAAAAAAATTCTACATAAATAAATTCCTAAACTAGTTTTTGTTCAACGAAATATAGATCGTAGATTGGTTTATA
>NW_026875770.1:0-18310 GCF_032173495.1 Musca vetustissima | reverse complement strand
AGTAGGGGAGAGAGGGATGCAAGGATTCCTGAGCTTACAGCAGCAATGAGATAGTAATTTGTTTTACTTTTATACCTTTGAGCAATGAAAGGATTTTTTCTTAGTTTGTAATTGTATTAGTGTTGCATTAGAGGATGAAGTTTATGGTAAATAAGTTTTGTTTTTTTAATTGAGTAGTTTGTAAATATTAATTTGTGAGCGATAGGAGGCTGGAGGATGAGTTGAACTTTCAAGAAGAATATATTTTTAAAAGGAGGTGAATTAAAAAAAAAAAATCAGAAAAGGGCTTTGGATTTCTTTAAAATTATTCTAAAAGCTCAAATCGGTTCAGATTTACATATAGCCCCTATATATATTTTCGTCCGATTTCAGGTAAATGGTGCTCCAAAGTCTTTCGATTTGCACGAAATTTGGCACAGTGTACTGAATTAAGTCTAGAATGCTGTTTGCTAAATTTCGTGAAAATCGGTTGAGTTTTAAATATAGCTTCCATATATATTTTCGTCCGATTTAAGACAAAATATCCTTTGATTTGCACGAAATTTGGCACAGCGTACTGAATTAAGAGTAGAATAATGTGTGTTAAGTTTCTTGAAAATCGGTTCAGATTTAGATATAGCTCCCATATATATTTTCGTCCGATTTAAGGTAAATGGTGCACCAAAGTCCCTATATATCTTTCGATTTGCACACAGCGTACTGAATTAAGAGTAGAATAATGTGTGTTAAGTTTCGTGAAAATCGGTTCAGATTTAGATATAGCTCCCATATATATCTTCGTCCGATTCAAGGTAAATGGTGCACCAAAGTCCCTAAATATCTTTCGATTTGCACGAAATTTGGCACAGTGTACTAAATTAAGCCTAGAATGATGTCTGCTAAGTTTCGTGAAAATCGGTTCAGATTTAGATATAGCTCCCTTATATATATTCTCCCGATTTCAGGTAAATGGTGCACCAAATTCCCTAAATATTTTTCGATTTGCACGAAATTTGGCACAGCGTACTAAATTAAGACTAGAAAGATGTCTGCTAAGTTTCGTGAAAATCGGTTCAGATTTAGCTATAGCTCCCATATATATTTTCGTCCGATTTAAGGTAAATGGTGCACCAAAGTTCCTAAATATCTTTCGATTTGCACGAAATTTGGCACAGCGTAAAGAATTAGGTCTATAATGATGTGTGTTAAGTTTCGTGAAAATCGGTTTAGATTTATATATAGCTCCCATATATATTTTCGTCCGATTTCAGGTAAAAGGTGCACCAAAGTCCTTATATATCTTCCGATTTGTACGAAACTTGGCACAGTGTACTGCATAAAGCCTAAAATGGTGTGTGCTAAGTATCGTAAAAATCGGTTCAGATTTAGATATAGCTCCCCTATATATATTCTCCCGATTTCAGGTAAATGGTGCTCCAGAGTCCCTATATATCTTTCAATTTGCACGAAATTTGGCACAGCGTACTGAACTAAGCCTAAAATGATGTGTGCTAAGTTTCGTGAACAACGGTTCAGATTTAGATACAGCTCCCATATATATCTTCGTCCGATTTAAGGTAAATGGTGCACCAAAGATCCTATATATTTTTCAATTTGCACGAAATTTGGCACAGCGTACTGAACTAAGCCTAAAATGATGTGTGCTAAGTTTCGCGAAGATCTGTTCAGATTTAGATATAGCTCCCATATATATCTTCCTCCGATTTAAGGTAAGTGGTGCACCAATGTCCCTAAATATCTTTCGATTTGCACGAAATTTGGCACGGCGTAATGAATAAAGCCTAGAATGGTGTGTGCTAAGTTTCGTAAGAATCGGTTCAGATTTGATATAGCTCCCATATATATCTCGCCCGATTTAATGTGAATGTTGCACCAAAGACCCTATATATTCTTCGATTTACACGAAATTTGGCATAACGAAGTGAATTGAGTCTGGAATGCTGTGTGCTAAGTTTCTTGAAGATCCGCTCAGATTGAGATATAGCTCCCATATATATTTTCGTCCGATTTTACATAAATAGTTTTTAAAATATTGTTCCTGATTGCCCACATAATCCTATTTCCCCTGCTTCCTTCCCTCCTCTTTTATATTTCCATGCAAACTACACTGTCATTTAACCAGAACTCTCTGTCTAAATTTTCCAGGAAATAAAATTCCTAATATTTCGACAAATATTTTTGTGACAAAAGAATTTCATGTTCGGTGGTGGAGTGGTGGTGGGGCTAAAGAGCAGAGGTTGAAGTGGTTATGTTTTTATGCTGTTCACTGAAGTATTTAATGGAATGTGGACGTGACAGAGGGGTAGAGAGAGAGACCCGAACATAATAACCGGAAACATATGTCACTTTTTAGGTCTTTGGCTTCCACACCACCCTCCACCCCCTTGTGCTCTCTACTTCTGGGTTTATTTTTCAGTCATTGTGTTAAAGGTTTGCTGCCCCGAAAGCCATGTAGTTACTTACATATTATTACTGGGGGAAAATAGCTCCATGTTGCTTAAATGGCAATCTAAGTGGCATAATTGTTGGATGACAAGTGTTCTCGACTCTAGCTTATTGTGCAGCAGAGGACTTCCAAATGGTATGCAAAACGCGAGCAAGGGAGGGGGGGAGGAAAATTAGTTTTTGAATATTTTATTTTTTCGGGGAATTTTAAACAAAGAAATGTAAATAACCACAGATTTTAAAGTATTTTTAAAAACAAATTTAAATGTTGTTAGTTCGAAAAATAATGCGAACTTAACCCACATAAATCTAGACTTAATTCAGTACGCTTTGCCAAATTTCGAAAAATATATAAGGAAATTTGGTACATCATACAAATACTATTTGATATGGAGTTCCTTAGAGGTCCAAAGAGGTTAAACAGTTTCTCATAGTGGTCCGTATAGGTTATGAGTAGGTACTTAGGCACCAGAATTGACAGCTTGGAGCCATCCATAGGTCCAAATAGTTGATGAGGAGCTGCCTACCTTATTTATTAGGAGCCCTATTTAGAGTTTATAATAGTTAATTAGCCGTATATGATTTTAAAAGGACCAGAAGAGATCTTCAAAAAATGTATATGAGAGCTATATTTAAATCTGTACCGATTTTCACGAAACTTAGCAGACATCATTCTAGGCTTAATTCAGTACGCTATGTCATATTTCGTGCAAATCGAAAGACATATAGGGACTTTGGTACACCATTGACCTTAAATCGGTCGACAATATATATGGGTGCTATATCTAAATCTGAACCGATTTCAAGAAACTTAGCACACATCATTCTAGTCTCAATACAGTACGCTATGCAAATTTTCGTGCAAATCGAAAGATATTTAAGGACTTTGGTACGCCATTTACTTTAAATCGGACGAAAATATATATGGGAGCTATATCTAACTCTGCATCGATTTTCAGGAAACTTAACACACATCATTCTAGGTTTAATTCAGTACGCTGTGCCAAATTTCGTGCAAATCGAAGGTTATATAGGGACTTTGGTACACCATTTACATTAAATCGGACGAAAATATATATGGGAGCTATATGAAAATCTGAACCGATTTTCACGAAATTTAACACACATCTTTTCTAGACTTAATTTAGTACGCTATTCAAAATTTTGTGCAAATCGGAAGATATATAGGGACTTTGGTACTACATTTACCTTAAATCGGACGAAAATATATATGGGAGCTATATCTAAATCTGAACAGATTTCAATAAAACTTGGCACCATCATTCCAGACTCAATTCAGTACGTTATGCCAATTTTCGTGCAAATCGAAAGATATATAGGGACTTTGGTGCACCATTTACCTTAAATCGGACGAAAACATATATGGGAGCAATATCTAAATATGAACCGATTTTCTGGAAACTTAACACACATCATTCTAGACCTAATTCATTACGCTATGCTAAATTTCGTGCAAATCGAAGGATATATAGTGACTTTGGTACACCTTTTACATTAAATCGGACGAAAATATGTATGGGAGCTATATCTGAATCTGAACCGATTTTCATGAAACAATTTTCATTCTAGACTAAATTCAGTAAGCTATGCCAAATGTCGTGCAAATCGAAGGATATACAAGGACTTTGGTACACTCTTTACCTAACATCGGGCGAAAATATATATGGGAGCTATATCTAAATCTGAACCGATTTTAACGAAACTTAGCACACATCATTCTGGACCTAATTTAGTGCTCTATGCCAAAAAAGTGACTTGCCCCTAATTTCATCCAAATCGGATCATAAATACGACCTATACTTTGTTTACAATTTAACATCTGCAGACGGACATGCATAAATTGACTTAGATAGTGATTCTATGCATATTCTCGTTTCCTTTTGCCTATTACAAACATATGCACTAAGGCATAATACCCTGTACCACAGTGTGGTGAAGGGCATAAAAATCCACGACTATTGTGCCTTAAAATTATTTTTAAACCAGTAAGCAGAGCAGTATAGTCGGACGGGGCCGACCATATGATACCCTACACAACTACGACGAAATTATTACTTTCTGCGGTTCTAAATTCTGAGCCTGGGCAATAATTTGAGATTTTTGCACTCTCTTGACCGACTAGAGGTCAACAAATATTACTAATATTCAGTACAGCCCTTCTCATTACTTCTCCAGATTCTCTTCACCGTGGGCTGCATTGTGAGGTTCGGCTTTCAACTGTGGCCTATAGATCTATTCGAAAAAAGGCATAAAATTATGTTTTCGGTCCACTTCATCCAAATATTATTATCTGATCATCACCGAAATTATAGGCGTTTTGATTGACCATATCTTGGTTGTCATGGAAAATTTCAATACGATCAGCGCTATATTTCCGCCCTCTTGTGTGGTAATGGGTTACTAATTAATATCTGAATACGTAAGCACCTGTAAATATTTATGTGTAACTCCCACGTCCGAGTGCATACGAAAATAAACATGTTACCAATTTAAAGGTCAACCACTCGTCTTGGATATACTTTTAACATCTCGGCTTCATGTCCTGCAGGAGTAAATATATACGCCATAGAATACAAATTTTGTCATATTTCACACATATTTGTCATATTTCACCCGCTAAATATTGACCGATCTTTTACAAAACAGGCATGCTTATTCTTTGGCCCGATCCCCTTCTCCATGTAGAAATTCGAGATATTTGGGCCATAATTGCGGCCTCTGGAGTGACCAGAAAAACTAACAAAAATTAAGTATTTGGTCCATTTCATCTCCTAAATATTAACCGATCTTTACCAAATAGGGGTCTTTATTGACCAGAACCCATCATATATGCAAAATTTCATGAAGATTGGTCCATAACTGTGGCCTGTATCGTGTTTACAAATGTCTAGATCGACATAGCTAGTCGAGATATGACGATCGGTATACTTAAAGGTGGGTCTAGGACCAATATTTCGCGGCGTTACAAACTTTTGGGGCTGCACAAAGCTATAATACCCTGTAGGGTATAATTATAAGCCGAACATCACAACACAACCCATGGTGAAGGGAATATGGACAAGTAATTAGAAGGGCTGTACTGAATATTGGTAATATTCGGAAAATATGTCAGTGTAACGAAGAAGTGCTCCTGACCTCTTATCGGGCGAGAGAGTACAACTATCACGAAATTTTACCCAGGCTCGGAATAAAAATCCGCAGAAAGATAGAGTTCTGTGGTAGTTGTGTAGGGTATCGTATGGTCGGCCCGTCCGGCTATACTGCTCACTGGTTTTTTAAATAAATTCAACAGGACTTTAAATCCTTTGAAAAACAATTTTTGCAAATTGTATTTTTCGAAATTACCATGTTTTACCAATAGATTAAGTCCTGTACCCATATGAAAATCCGTTGAGAGCTTTAACCAAAAAAAAAGTAAAACACCAACAAATAACATACTTGCAAATCTCCCAAAAGACCAGTCGCTTCTCTATCTTCCCCCTGCCCACCCCGTTTTGGTCAAATAATATCCTGTTCGTTTATCCTTGAATTTCAAACAAAAGCAGTCCTGGCAATATGAAGTGTTGATGATGACTGTGTCCCATCCGTCCATACATAGAAAAAAGAGAGTTAATGTTACCCTTTTGGGTTGTTATCTTGCAGCTGGTGCTAGCAGCCTGGCTATGCAAACAGACACCTACAAACACACACACACACATAAGCATGCATACAAATCACACAACCGACCCGAAGAGGAAAAATAACAGAAAAATCCTTGGACAAAAATGCAATTTAAACCGCATACGTTTGCATATGGAATAGTTCGTTGTGGTGCTAGAGGTGGTGATGGTGACGATGGTCAGGTGGAGGAACAGGATGTGTGTTTGGCTCATATGTGCGTATGTGTAAATATAGGTGGACTTAATATATTCTCTCGAACCACATTCTTGCTGGACCAAAAACCTCACACCACCCCCCATTCCATTCTATGGCATTGATAATCGAAATACAATAACTTTGTGTACATTGAAGGCCAGGGGTGAGCGGGTTCCGAGGGTGGGAGAGTGTTTGCAATACTGCTGACCAGGTAAACAAAGACAAAAAAAAATGTTTAACCGGATATCAGAGTAGCCATACGCAGTCATACAGTTATTACTTCGAAGACAGACACACACACATATACACACACCTATTCACACACATACTTGTCCACATACATGTGTATGTACTCCAACAGGTTCCCTTAACCGTTGTTAATATGCAAAATAAAATGCTGGCCTTTTGAATACTTTTACACCAAGGAACACACACATACATACGCACTCACCCCCACACATCCTTACACATATGTATTTTATTGTTTGATAAAGTCGTTGGTGTCCTTTGTATGTATTTGTTTTTTGTGTCACAAAGGACCATTATCGTCGGATTTGTTTTAGTCCTTCGAGCTGTGTGCTGAAGTTCCAGGTCTTTTTTTTTCTGCACAAGTCCAGTCCAGTTTTTTGTTCTAAGTGTTGTGGGTCCTTTCAATTGCTCTTTTTAACGGACATTTCATATTGAAAGATTTATTTTTTTCTACTACAGATCCTTGTGAGTGTCCAGGAGTGTGGGTGTGTGTGTGTGTGTGTTTGTGTAAAATTCAATTGAAGTTCATTTTCACCTTCCTGTTCCTCATTTTTTTCTTTTTTGCTGGCAAGCAGGACAGATGCTTTTAATGGATTCCTGCCACACAGATATGATCAATGAAGGATATATTCAAGTCATAACCGAACTACTGCTGGTCAGCAGGACCTCTTTCTTTATTTAGACAAGAGAAAGCAATTACACAAAAGTTGTGACAATTTGCAGGGACCATAACCCGCAACAAAAATTCGAAAAAACTGAAAATTGAAAATTATCTGCTTTTGTATTAAAGAACTTGCAAAGAGCCTGAGAGAGGGGGTGTCCGGATGGTGTAGAGAGGAAAACGGAATCGTTTTTAATCCACATGTCAATTTTGTAATTTCCTTTACAACGAAATTTTTTGCTCTATTTACAGCCAAGTTGTTTTTTTTCACAAAAGGACATCATTGTCATCATCAATTGAATTTACACACACACATACCCACACACACGGACACACTCTCACTCACTCATGTAGAACGGAAATCATGTCTTAAAATATATGTCAAAAGAAATGTCAACTCTGTGACATTCGTTCATTTTGACATTTATGGGATTCGTATAGGGAAAACAGAAAACACAGACACACACAAACACACAAAGGATATATACATGACAGAGGGATGACTGACAGACAGATACAAGGCAAAGGAAAAAAGGCTAGGGAAAATAGTCAAAAAAAAAAAATGTTTTCCTTGGAAATGGACATGTTTTTTTTTTTGTGTTGTTGTGATTGACAGGTGACACAATAAACGTTTCTGCTTCTTTTTTGGCGGGACACGTGTTTACCTTCTTCAAAGGTGAAAGGTTAATTTTTTACAAAGGATATATTAACCGAAAATAAGTGTTAGTAACTACAAGAGGCAAGGATTTGTTAAAAGCCGTGGATTTTTTAAAAATTATTTTAAGGCATCAGCAATAGGCCTGGGTTGTAAAAAAAATATTTTAAGGTATCCACAATAGGCGTGGATTTTTTAAAAATTATTTTAAGGCATCCACAATAGGAGCGGATTTTTTAAAAATTATTTTAAGGCATCGGCAATAGGCCTGGGTTGTTTAAAAATTATTTTAAGGCATCCACAATAGGCGCGGATTTTTTAAAAATTATTTTAAGGCATCGGCAATAGGCCTTGGTTGTTTAAAATTTATTTTAAGGCATCCACAATAGGCGCGGATTTTTTAAAAAATTATTTTAAGGCATCGGCAATAGGCCTTGGTTGTTTAAAAGTTATTTTAAGGCATCCACAATAGGCGCTGTTTTTTTAAATTTATTTTAAGGCATCGGCAATAGGCCTTGCTTGTTTAAAATTTATTTTAAGGCATCCACAATAGGCGCGGATTTTTTAAAAATTATTTTTCATCAACTACTATTTAAAGCGATCCACAATACGCGTGGATTTTTTAAAAATTATTTTAAGGCATCGGCAATAGGTCTGGGTTGTTTAAAAATTATTTTAAGGCATCCACAATAGGCGCGGATTTTTTAAAAATTATTTTAAGGCATCGGAAATAGGCCTGGGTTGTTTAAAAATTATTTTAAGGCATCCACAATAGGCGCGGATTTTTTAAAAAATTTTTTAAGGCATCGGCAATAGGCCTGGGTTGTTAAAAAATTATTTTAAGGCATCCACAATAGGCGCGGATTTTTTAAAAATTATTTTTCATCAACTATAATAGGCGTGGACTTATTAAAAATTATTTTTCATCAACTACTATTTAAAGGGATCCACAATAGGCGCGGATTTTTTTAAAATTATTTTTAAGCATCGGCAATAGGCCTGGGTTGTTTAAAAATTATTTTAAGGCATCCACAATAGGCGCGGATTTTTTTTAAATTATTTTAAGGCATCGGCAATAGGCCTGGGTTGTTTAAAACTTATTTTAAGGCATCCACAATAGGCGCGGATTTTTTAAAAATTATTTTTCATCAATTACTATTTAAAGGGATCCACAATAGGCGCGGATTTTTTAAAAAAATATTTTTCATCAATTACTATTTTAAGGCATCCACAATAGGCGTGGATTTTTTAAAAATTATTTTAAGACATCCACAATAGGTTAGGTCGAAAAGAGGGGTGTTCAAATTAGTAAAAGTTTAGATTAAAAACATTTGGGTTTGATTGCCCTATGAATCTAGGAATTGCGTGTTGTTTTGTGAACTCCTTCAGTCTTCTCCATTCTCAGCCCCTCAGATCGGTTAGTCCGTGAAGAGTGTAATTTCTCAAGAATTGTTTCCGATGGCATGTAAATGCTGGACAATGGCATAGTAAATGTTCCAGCGTTTCACAGTCTTCCCCACACGCTCTGTACATGCTGCTACCTTCGCATCCAATCTTGAATTGATGTGCCCTCAGGCTGAGGTGTCCCGTCAGAATTCCCCTCAGTCGAGTGTCATTTCCGAAGTCATGTAAATGCTGGGCAATGGCATAGGTAATGTTTCAGCGATTCACACTCTTCCCCACACGCTCTGCACATGCTGCTACCTTCGCATCCAAACTTGAGTAGATGAGCCTTCAGGCTGAGGTGTCCCGTCAGAATTCCCCTCAGTCGGCATATTATACCCTACACAACTATGTTCTCAGGGTATTATAGCTTTGTGCAGCCGCAAATGTTTGTAACGCCGCGAAATATTGGTCCTGGAACCACCTTTAAGTACACCGACTTGGTATATCTCGACTAGCTGAATCGATCTAGATATGTGTGTCCATTCGTTGGTCTTTCCATTATAATTTGTAAACACGATACAGGCCACAGTTATGGGCCAATCTTCACGAAATTTTGCATGTAGGAAGAGTTATGACCAATGAAGACCCCTTATGTTTTTGGTAAAGATCGGTTAGTTCCTTTTGAGAATATGCATAGAATCACTTTCTAAGTCGATTTATGCATGTCCGTCCGTCCGTCTGTAGATGTTAAATTGTAAACAAAGTACAGGTCGCATTTATGATCCGATTTGGATGAAATTTGGCACAAGTCACTTATTTGGCCCAAATCGAACCCTATTGAAATTGAAGAAAATCGGTTGAGATTTAGATATAGCTCCCATATATAGTTTTGTCCGCTTTTATGTAAATGGTGCACCAAAGTCCTTATATATCTTTTGATTTGTACGAAATTTGGCATGTCGTACTGAATTAAGCCTAGAATGATGTGTGTTAAGTTTCAAGAAAATCGGGTCAGATTTAGATATAGCTCACATATATATTTTTGTCCGATTTAAGGTAAATGGGCCACCAAAGTCCCTATATATCTTTCGATTTGCACGAAATTTGACACAGCATACTGAATTAGGTCTAGAACGATGTACGCGAAGTTTCGTGGAAATCGGTTCAGATTTAGATATAGCTCCCATATATATTTTCGTCCTATTTTAAGCAAATGGTGCACCAAAGAGTCAAATTTAAGCCGATTGGAATGAAATTTTGCACAACGCCATGAAGTTAGGATAGACTAATGTGTGCCAAGTTTTATTGAAATCGGTTCAGATTTAGATATAGCTCCCATATATATGTTCGTCCGATTTTTAGCAAATGGTGCACCAAAGAGTCAAATTTAAGCGGATTGGCACGAAATTTTGCACAACGTACCGAAGTTAGGATAGACTAACGTGTGCTAACTTTTATTGAAATCGACCGAATTTTAGCAAATGGTGCACCAAATATTTAAAGTGTGTCAGATTGGCTCAACATTACGCGCAACGTATCGAAACTGGTCTGTGTAACCGTGAAATTGGGGCTACCCAAAAAATGGACCGATATTAAATATTTTTTGGGGAGGTAGTGGATAAAGTTCATCTTCAGACCTGCAGACAAGACACAACTTTATGCAAAATTTTGGCGGTCTATCTCAATTCGTTTAGACGCTAGAGTGATTACAACAGAAAGACGGAAAATTTTACGCTGATTAAGAATATATATACTTTATACAAATTTAACCGGTTATTGATCGTTGGGTTAAGTCGGTTCACACACAGATCACATATTTAAGTTAGTAGGATTTCATATCAATGGTCCTTCAAGGTCTGTGAGGATGTATTTTTTGAATATAGCCAAAGTGGTAAAAGGAAATCATATAGTCGGCCCCGTCCGACTTTACTACTTTCCTTACTGTTTTTTTACATGGAGAAGAATAAGATCGCTCAATATTGATAAAGATCGGTCAAAATTAAGCGGGTCAAATGGATCCTGACTTTTGTGTGAAAAATTTGTATTCTATGGCGTATATATTTGCCCCTATAGGACATAGACCCGAGAAGTTGATAGTATATCCAAGAGGAGTGGTTGACCTTTAAATTGATACCATTTATATTGTCGGATGTGGGAGTTACACTTAAATATTGACAGGAGTTTACGTACTGAGATATTATTTAGTAACCCATTACCACACTGGAGGGCGGAAATATAGCGCTGATCGGATTGAAATTTTCCGAGGATCCAGGTATGGTCAAGGATAACGCCTATCATTTTCGGTTATTATCAGAGAATAATATTGGGACGAAGTGGACCGAAAACTTTTTTTTGTTTTTTTTTCGAGTCGACCTATAGACCACAATTGAACGTTTAAATCTGGACAGGTAATTAGAAGGGCTGTATTGAATATTAGTAATTTTTTGTTGATCTCTAGACGGTCAAGAGGGTACAAATATTGCCTAAGCTCAGAATATACAACACAGAAAGTTAGATTTTCGTGGAATTTGTGTAGGGTATGAAATGGTCGGTCTCGTCCGACTATACTACTCCGCTCACTGGTTTAAAAATTATTTTAAGGCATCCACAATAGGAGTGGATTTTTTAAAAATTATTTCAGGCCATCTACCAAGGGGGGGATATTTGAAAAGATAATTTTTCTTGGTTCCCATCCCCATTTCCTTCGGGAATATATCTTAGCATAACATCATTTCCTATTACATCTATTTAAATTGTACACACACTCCCATATATGTAAACGTCTCATATAACATAAACATCCCATTTAAGCACGTACGTACATTTACAATTTGTTGGGATGATGTGTGCCAAGGAATTACACACACACACATACATACATATGCGCACTCACAGATATAAATTGCTAAGTCTTTCAGATTTTTGTTTGCAAGGCATAACCAAATGTCCTTAAGGTGTAGCATAACGCAAACACACACACATGTGTGTGTTTGTATGTATATCGAAATGAAAATGCGTGTGTATCATGTTTATGTCAAATATGTGTGTTTATTGTTATTATTGTTGTTGTTTGCTTTCTTCAAATCGTTCGAACCATGAAACTCATTTCCATCAAAACCCATATCAACCACCCTCCCCATCGAGTTGTTCGCATAAACCACCAGTTGGTTTCCGGTTCATAAGGTGGATGTTGTTCGGCGCGGTTGCTGCTGTTGGGTGTGTGGTGTGGCTATTGGCAATATGCCAGAGGGGAGAATTTGTGGACCACAATTTAAGGTGTTTAAAATTTATATTTAGAATTGGCTATGTGGAGACTATAGATTGGAGACCGTCATACTACATAGAAAACTACGAGAATGTCCTTGGAGACTTTGGTTTCCTATATAGACACTTTGAGGAGACCACGGTTTCTTGTAGAAAACTTCGAGGAGACCTCGGTTTCTTGTGGAAAAATCGGTGGAGACCTCAGTTTCCAACAGAAATTTTAGTGGAGACTTCGAATTTCCCTATTTTTATTTAATAGTCGACCCCATTCCTCTGGTCCCAAGACCAGTATTAATAACCTCACATTTCGATTGAAGAGAAAATATTAAAATTTTACACATTTTTGCCTCGAGTCAGTCAGGAAAATTCACTGATAATGTCATTCATTATGCTGCGGTTTCGTTTTCAAACCGTTTTTTAAACGGAAATTCCACCACCAGCAAGTAAATTTACTTTGTATGTGTGTGTGTTTGTGATGAGTAAATATTACAAATGTACACACACCAATGCACTTATGCACTATTGTGTGTGTGCGTGTGTACATTATATTCATCCTCCTCCCTTGTGTGCATAGTGAGAGCTCGATTCAATATTTGCCGAAGCTTTAAAGTGCACTTAGGCGAATTTAATTGAGTATTGTTAAAATAAGACAATGTGCGAATATGCTGTGGGGCGTAAAGGGGGAAACGCTAATATGTTTAGAATAGGTTCGAGAGGTTCTGCTATAAGGGAAATTAATGGAAGAATGCGAGGTTAGGTTGGGAGAGGGAAGGGAGAGTTTCAATTTTTTAGGGGTAGTAAATCCGAACAAACATGATAAAGAGTTAATGTTTATGTATGATCGTAGCAGTTTTGGTTGTATTGGTGGGGAAGGGGATGCTTCGAATCGGGATAGTAATTCTAGTCTTTTTTTTAGAAAATTCCATTCAATGGCTTTTAAGTAACAGTTTTTTTATAAAAATCTTTGTCTCCATAAATTTGTCTATGAAAATATGTAGTCTCCCCGAATTTTTCTGAGGAAAATTATAGTCTCCAAAAAGGTTTCCTTAGAAAAAAATGGCTCCTTCGTATTTTTATAAGGGAGAAATTAATTTCTAAAAACTATGGAGAGATTTTTTTCTCCACAATTTTTTAGAGATATTTGGAGACTATATTTTTAGTCCCTGGATGTTTTCGACAGGAAGACCTTGTCTTCAAGAGAATTTTAATGAAATACCTGCTCTCCACTATTTTTTCAAAAGTCTCCACTTTGGTATTTTTTGCTCGAAAAACTTGGCCCTTAACATTTTTTCCTACGGAAAATCGTAGTGCCCACAATTTTTTTCCTTAGAACATTTATCATTTGTTATTACATGGAATTTTATTATTCCTCTGTCTTTTATAGCATCGTCTTCTTCTTCTCTCCAAAGAAATACAACTACAACAACAGCAAGTAAGAAATGATAAATGCATGTTATGTCTCAATTCTCTGGCCACGTTGCAGGATAATTGAAAATGACACACATCTACAATCATTTTGGGCAATAAATTGAATTCAAGAGAGGAGGGGGGTTAGGAGAAGAGAAAAGGTTGGGGGTGGGGGAAGGATACATTGTATTCTTCATTTTTTAATAAAAATGAATTTCATTTCAGTTTTTTTGTTGTTGCTATTGAAGCCATTGAATGATATTCTATAGCATTGAAATAACTTTCGTTTGGTCCTTTTCAAAAGAAAAAAAAAACAACAACAAATATTTCAATTGAATGAAAGGAGGAGGGAAATAAAGAAGAAGGGAAACAAAATACTGGAAAACAAATTAAAATATATAAAATTTTTTGTTAAGATTATTTATGAGCAGTTCATTCTGGAATTTTTTTTTTCTTTCTTTCAAGGAATATTTTATTATATGTGCGATTCATTTGAACGGGAAAGGCGGAGGGGGAAGGACATGTAGAGGACTTTTTTTGAAATAATTTTTTAAGAGACCAACCAAGACTTTGATATTTAAAACTTATTTTAAGGCGTCTACTAGAGGCATCTACCCAAGGCATCTACAATAGGTGGGGATTTTTAAAAATTATTTCAAGGCATATTCCAGGGGCGTGGATTTTTAAAAAATAATTTAATATTTCACAATAGGCGTGGATTTTCTAAAAATTATCTTAAGCCATCTAGCAGAGGCGTGGAATTTTATACCCTTCACCTCACTGTGGTACAGGGTATTATGTCTTTGTGCATATGTTTGTAACAGGCAAAAGGAATCGAGATAGACGCATGGTTCCTTTGAGAATATGCATAGAATCACTTTCTGAGTCGATTTAGGCTTGTCCGTCCGTCCATGTATTTTTGTTAACAAAGTACAGATCGCATTTTTGATCCGAATTGGATGAAATTTGGCATAGGTCACTTATTTGGCCCAAGGATGAACCCTATTGAAATTGGAGAAAATCGGTTCAGATTTAGATAGTTTCGT
The DNA here is from genome assembly GCF_032173495.1 of Musca vetustissima. Lineage (NCBI taxonomy): Eukaryota > Metazoa > Arthropoda > Insecta > Diptera > Muscidae > Musca > Musca vetustissima. Next base: position 3,321 of record NW_026875770.1, on the reverse strand, counting down.
CCGATTTTATGTAAATGATGCACCAAACTACCTATATATCTTTCGATTTCCACGGAATTTGGCACAGCGTAATGAATTAGGTCTAGAATTATGTGTGTTAAGTTTCCTGAAAATCGGTTCAGATTTAGATATAGCTCCCATATATATTTTGGCCGATTTTAGGTAAATTGTGCACCAAAGTCCCTTTATATCCTTTGATTTGCATGAAATTTGGCATAGCGTACTGAATTAAGTCTAGAATGATGTGTGCTGAGTTTCGTGAAAATCGGTACAGATTTAGATATAGCTCCCATATATAGTTTCGCCCGATCTTATGTAAATGGTGCACCAAAGTCCCTATATATATCCCGATTTGTACGAATTTTTGCACAGTATACTGAATTAAGCCTGGAATTATGTGTGATAATTTTCGTGAAAATCGGTTCAGATTTAAATATAGCTCCCATATATATTTTCATCCGATTTAACGTAAATGGTGCACTAAAGTCGCTATATATCTTTCGATATGCACGAAATTTGGCACAGAGTACTGAATTAAGCCTAGAGTGATGTGTGCTAAGTTTCGTGAAAATCGGTTCAGATTTATATATACCTCTCATATATATCTTCGTCCGATTTCATGTAAATGGTGCACCAAAGTCCCTATATATCTTTCGATTTGCTCGGAATTTGGCATAGCGTACTGAATTGAGTCTAGATTGAATTGTGTCAAGTTTCGTGAAAATCGGTTCAGGTTTAGATATAGCTTCCATATATATTTTCTTCCGATTTCATGTAAATGGTGCACCAAAGTCCCTATATATCTTTCGATTTGCTCGAAAATTTTAATGATGTACTCACTTGAGCCTAGAATTATTTGTGCTAATTTTCGTGAAAATCGTTTCAGATTTAGATATCGCTCCCATATATATTCGTCCGATTTATGGTAAATGGTGCAACGAAGCCCATAAATATTTTTCGATTTGCACAAAATTTGGCACAGCGAACTGAATTAGGTCCAGAATAATGTGTGCTGAGTTTCGTGAAAATCGGTTCAGATTTAGATATAGCTCCCATATATAGTTTCGTCTGCAATTGAGGGAAAAATTATGTGTGATATGGTTTGTTGAAATCGGTTCAGATTTTGATATAGGTCTTAGATATATTTTCGTTCGATTTTATGTAAATGGTGCACCGAAGGGCCTATGATTGTTCGATTTACACGAAATTCGGCAGAGGATATTAAATTGAATATAGAGTAATAACAAAAAACCAGTGAGCGGAGCAGTATAGTCGGATAGGGTCGACCATACGATACCCTACACAACTATCACGAAACTCTAACTTTATGCGGATTTTTATTCCGAGCCTGGGTAATATTCCTGATAGTTGCACCCTCTTGCCCCAATAGAGGTCAACAGCACATCTTCCTTACACTGACATATTTTCCGAATATTACTAATATTCAGTACAGTCCTTCTTATTACACGTCCAGGTTACCTTCAGATTACCTTCACCGTGGGTTGTGTTATGATGTTCGGGTTTCAATTGTGACCATTTTTGGTCCATTTTATCCCAAAATTACTTTCTGATCATCATCGAAAATTATATTCGTTCTCCCCTACCATAACTGGAACCTCATGGAAAATGTCAATGCGATCAGAGCTATATTTCCGCCCTATAGTATGGTAATGGGCTACTAAATAATATCTGAATATGTAAGCACCTATAAATATTTAAGGTTAACTCCCACATCCGAGTACATACGGCAATATAATTGGTATCAATTTAAAGGTCAACCTCTCCTCTTAAATAGACTATCAACTTTTCGGGTCTAAGAAGGCATGATTATTCTTTAGCCCGATCCCGTTCTCCATGTAAAGAATTTCGGTCCATAATTGCGGCCTCTAGAGCGACCAGAAAAACCAACAAAAATTAAGTATTTGGTCCATCTCATCCCCTAAATTGTAACCGATCTTAACCGAAAGCAATAGGGGTCTTCATTGGCTAGAACTCGTCCTACATGCAAAAATTGCGTTAAGATTGGTCCATAACTGTGGCCTGTATCGTGTTTACAAATTATAATGGACAGACGGACGGACACACATGCCTAGATCGACTCAGTTAGTCGAGATATGACGATCGGTATACTTAAAGGTGGGTTAAGGGTCAATATTTCGCGGCGTTATGTAGGGTAAAAAATCCGAGCCTTTGGTAGGTACTTAAAAAATTTTTAAAATAGTTGTGTAGGGTATAACAAATGGTGTATGCAACGGTTGCTCACATGGACCTAGTGTTTATATATAGCTACCATACATAATTTGACTCGATTTCATACAAATCGTACACCAAAGAATCCAAGTCTGTCCGTTTGACATGCAATTTTTCATTCGATTTCAGAATGGTATGTGTATGAGGGATTTTTCAATTGGTTCAAATATCTATCTAGATAGATTGCGCCCGATTCCATCTCAATGGTACTCCAAAGATATTAACCTCTCTTGAATGTTCCCAAAGTGGTGAAGGGTATCATATAGTCGGCCCCGTCCGACTTTTGAACTTTCCTTACTGGTTTAAACATTAATTTAAGGCATCTACAATAGGTGGGGATTTTTTGAACATTATTTAAGGTCATCTTTAATAGGTGGGGACTATTAAAAAAAATATGTTTTAATGTTTAAAATATTTTTTTCGCCGCTCAATCTCCCTCCATTCCTCTTTCACCGCTAGTTTTAATCATAATCTATTAACCCAGAGCCCCAATTGTTCGCAACGAAGCGTTGATTGTATCTGAGACACAAAAACAAATTTCCCTACCATTTCCCTAACACTCTACTCTTCCGGAGCAAAAAAAAAAATAAGGCAGCTAATCGTGGCCTCATTCATTTGCTACTTTATCTTAGAATGTATTTTTTCATTTTTTTGTTCTGCTATATCCTTGATCTCCTGTTCCTTTCCCCCAATTGGAGACCTAAGCTAATGTTAATATGGTGAAAAATAGCTGCTAAATTCAGAATCATTAGTAAATGTTGGATGGCTTCAAATAGATTTCCCTGCACAATTTCAGTAATCCCAGAAAGCAACGAAGAAGACGAGAAAAAAATCTGAAATTTACAAAGGAGGAGTAGCTCCGCCTCCTATTCATCCTCCTTCTCCATCCTTCTCAAAAGCGTAATCGCTCTAAATGTGGGGAAAATTTTCGGTTAAATCTGCTAAATTACTTCCGTTACATTTAATCCTTTGTAGTTTTGGATTGCCAATTACGTGCTTATGTGTTTGTGTGTGTGCTGGTGTGTGTGTGTGTAGCACGCATACGTATGTTCAACTAATGCTGGTAATTCG
>NW_026875769.1:0-18154 GCF_032173495.1 Musca vetustissima | reverse complement strand
GGCTTTGATGCAGGCACATCCTCCTGTAGAGATGAAGATGGAAACCTGGTGACAGATGCTGGTTCGGAGCATGCACCAGCTGATTAGTACAATTTGGCTAGAGAATTGCATGCCCAATGATGGGAACATCAGCATCCTGTGTCCCGTGCACAAAAAAGAGACAAGACGATATGTGCCAACTATAGAGGAATAAGTCTCCCTCCCATCGCATATAAAGTGCTATCCAGTGTACTGTGTGAACGACTGAAGCCAATGGTCAATGACATCATTGGACCATACCAATGCGGCTTCAGACCTTGCAAATCCACCATTGAGTAGATTTACACTCTGCGCAAAATCCTGGAAAAGACCCACGAAAAACACATCGACACATACCACCTATTTGTCGACTATAAAGCCGCATTCGACAGCCCTATCCGTTCAGAGGATTTTAAATCCATGTCTACGTTCGGCTATACGGCTATGCAGGATAACTTTAAGTGGCACAAGGTCAGCAGTTAATGTACCGAACGAGGATTCAGACAAGGTGACAGTTTGTCGTGTGATCTTTTTAAAATCCTGTTGGATAAGGTCATACGAGAGGCAAAGGTGAACAGAAATGGCACTCTGTACACCAAACAATACATGTTACTCGCCTACGCTGATGACATCGATATAATGGGTCGAACATTGCGAGCGGTACACCTTTGAACAAATTGAAAAGAAGTCTGCCAACGTGGGTCTGGCAGTAAACGGCGAGAAGACCAAGCTGATGGTATCAACGCACAAGACGCACAAGATCAACTGTCTAGTCGGATCAACTGTGGAACTTGAGAACTACAGATTTTATATACCTTGGTACCGCCATAAATAAAACGAATGACATCAGTTTCGAAATTCGGAGAAGGATTGTGATGGCCAACAGATGCTACTACGGTCTAAGAAAGCAGTTTAGAAACAAGGCCACCTCCCGCCAGACCAAACTCACACTTTACAAGACGCTGACGCAAGCAGTTGATTCAGGTCTTGGGGTGTTTGAAAGAAAAATTCTACGAAAGATCTACGGACCGATCTGCGTCGATGGTGAATATCGGCGTCGAATGAACCATGAGCTTTACATTTTATACGCGGACATCGACATAGTTAGTCGTATTGAGCTGCAGCGACTACGGTGGCTAGGCCATGTTGTGCGAACGAATGAGAATGCCCCAGCTCAAAAGGCATATAAAAGCGCGCCTACTGATGGTTTCCGTAGAAGGGGGAGGCCACGAATTAGATGGAATCTTGGAACGTGGTCTTCCAAATTGGTGGATTTGCGCACAAGACCGACGCGCTAGGAAATCGTTTTAGGCTCGGCTTATGGAACAACCGTTCTGTAAGAAGCCAGCTAAGTAAGTAATGAATCAGGGATACATTTGTATCAACATTAGTTTGAGAAAATTTGTATTCGGTTGTAAAATGTGCGCACTATAACCAGGGAACTGATTTGGTCCACAAGGCAACCGATTTGGAAAACAATTGCATATTACAATTCCATATTCTTTCAAACTTGTGGAGACTGCCGGTACCCTCCATCTGGTTTACTATTACATTTTATCAAACCTTTATCAGGTGCGAATTAAAGTTTAGTTGGAAAAATCTTCTTTATGACCGCGGTGTGAGTATTGCTAACAATGTATGTACAACTTCTTGATTCTCCCTTCCGAATCATACCCCCCTACCTCTTCGTCGATAATCCAATTATAATGCGTTAATCTAACAACGCAACACAATTGCATTGTGTGCGAACATTTAAGCGTGCTTACAGCTTTTTAGCCCGTATTTAATTACCACAAATTATAAATTACACACGATGTATTTCTTAATAAGCGGCCATTCTTCATTTCAAATTACCAACGAACATAAATTCATTTGTGCGAGGCGGCGGTTAAACAACAAACGCAAACGCGCCGAACAAACGAGAGCAGCGAAGACGGTTTGCAATAGGCCCGGAAAAGTCTTGGCGTTGAAAATTGCAATGAAAAGCCGTCATTGTCGTGACGTAGTGGTGGTGGTAATAACAAAGAAAGAAATATTTGCACTTTTTAGCACAACTTAAACTCTGTTAATTACAGAGGTACGAACGAATTGTTGGCTGGTTGGTTCAACCCGAACACACATCCCCATGTGAGCTCTCTCAGTAATTATGTGAGCTGTCGGAATGCATCAAGTTGTGAATTACTTGTAGAAAATGAAATTATATACATGATGAGAAATAGGCTTAAAACGTTGGTAGGTGCATGCGTGAGGAGGTTGATGTGTTCAAGTTATTTCTTTAATTGTTTTGGAAAAAAGTGTAATGTTAGGGCGTACATACAAGCAGACGTATAAAAGTGGATTTTTAAAAGAATATATTTAAAGAAGCAGTCGTGGAGTTTTTAAGATCAGTCAGATCATTTTTGAAGGACCAGGACTTAAAGTCCTTAAATTTCCTTGAAAGGCAGTAAGTTCTATAGACATGGATTTATTTAAAGGACTCAGTTATAGGCGTGGATTTAGTTAAAGGTCTGTCAGAGTTATAGGCGTGGATTTATTTAAAGGACTCACAGAGCTATAGGTCTGGATTTATATAAATTCTCGGATTTATTTAAAGGACTCACATAGCTATAGGCGTGGATTTATTACAATTCTCGGTTTTATTTAAAGTCTGTCAGAGCTATAGGCATGGATTTATTTAAAGGACTACTCTCAGACATGTAGGCATGGATTTATTTAAAGGACTACTCTCAGACCTATATGCGTGGATTTATTTAAAGGACTACTCTCAGACCTATAGGCGTGGATTTATTTAAAGGACTACTCTCAGACCTATAGGCCTGGATTTATTTAAAGGACTACTCTCAGATCTATAGGCCTGGATTTATTTAAAGGACTACTCTCAGATCTATAGGCCTGGATTTATTTAAAGGACTACTCTCAGATCTATAGGCCTGGATTTATTTAAAGGATATCTTAAATATCTGAAAAGAGTCTGGCATTTCAAATTCATTATACCCTACACAACTATGTTGTCAGGGTATTATAGCTTTGTGCAGTCCCAAGAGTTTGTAACGACGCGAAATATTGGTCCTAGACCCACCTTTAAGTATACCGATCGTCATATCTCGACAAGATGAGTCGATCCGTCCGTCCGTCCATTATAATTTGTAAACACGATATATGTCACAGTTATGGACCAATTTTCGTGAAATTTTGCATGTAGGATGGGTTGTGGCCAATGAAGACCCCTATTGTTTCTGGTAAAGATCGGAAAATATTAAGGGGATGAAATGGACCAAATACTAAATTTTTGTCTGTTTTTCTGGTCGCTCCAGAGGCCGCAATTATGGCCCAAACATCATTTTACATGGAGAAGGGAATCGGGCCAAAGAAAAAGCATGCTTGTTATGATAAAGATCGGTCAATATTTAGCGGGTCAAATGGACCCTGACTTTTGTGTGAAAAATTCTATAGCGTAAATATTTACTATAGCGTATATATTTACTCCTGAAGGACATAGAGCCGAGAAGTTGATAGTATATCGAAAAGGAATTGTTGACCTTTAAATTGATGCCAATTATATTGTCGTATGTACTCGGATGCGGGAGTTACACTTAAATATTTGCGGGTGCTTACACATTTAGATATTATTTAGTAACCCATTACCCCACTAGAGGGCGGAAATATAGCGCTGATCGCTTTGAAATGTTCCATGAGGTTCTAGTTATGGTCAAGGACTATGCCTATAATTTTCGGTGATGATCAGATAATAATATTGGAAGGAAGAGGACCGAAAACTTAATTTTATTTGTGTTTTTTCCAAGTCGATCTACAGGCCACAATTTAAAGCTCAACATCACAACATAACCCACGCTAAAGAGAATCTGGACAAGTACAGTCTACTGAATGTTAGAAATATTTGTTGACATCTAGTCGGTCTAGAGGGGGCAAATATCTCGAAATATTGCCCAAGCGCTGAATATAGAACCATAGAAAGTTAGATTTTCGTCGAAGTTGTGTAGGGTATCATATGGTCTGCCCCGTCCGACTATACTGCTCCGCTCACTGGTTTTAGTATATTTATTTGAATATTTGTCTAATTTCTTCTCAAGTGGTTTCTGAAATTCAATTATGAATACCACAAAACATTCAAACACTCAAACCATTTGCAATAATATCCCACGTTATCACATCATTTCCTCGGAAAATAACAGATTCATCCATCCATCGTTATGTTTGCTTCATTTACCAAATTGACGCATAAAAATGTGTCTATGGCATTCACAGAAATCCTTCCCATCACTCTATGACAATCTCTGGTAATATCTTTGTACTCTGTGATTGTATCGTGCAAGCAAGGCAAAAAAAGACCCCGTCGATAATTATACCTTTTAGAGTAGCACACCTTAATGTTGCAATCAGTGGGGCAAGTTAAAATGGATAAAGTTGTTGCTAATTACTGAAGTCTTTAAATGAGTTTTTCTGCTCGTTTGAAAGGAGTTGCGTCTTGGTTTGGCCAATCAAGCAGACAGTCAGCCAACCAGCCATTGAGGACTGACTGTTTGGAGAGATTTCAAAGTAAAACTTTTTGTTTAAAGTTTCCACTCGCGCTCACTTCGAAACAATTAAAAATCATTCAACAGAAACTAAATTATTTCGTTTGTGTATGTGTGTGTGTTTTGTGGCCAACAACAACATGTTGAATTGATTCTTTTCCATGGGCCTCCTTTGGCTCATAAAAAAGTTGTTCGTTACTTCTCGGTTATCCGCTGTGTTGTTAAAATGGCCAATAAACGCACAATTATAAATCATTTGGGCCAGCAGCCATGATGGTGATTATTATTTTGCCATCAATGTGGTTGTTATTGTTGTTGCTGCTGCGTTGCTGTTGTTGCTGTCAGTTATTACAGCTACAATTGTTCGATTACAGAAAGACATGTCTATATAAAAATACCAATGTAAGTAGAGCTGTCTATATGCCAGCAAATAATATTTTAGACATGGGAACAAAATATGTTCGGAAGTGTATATGTGTTGGTGTTTCATATATAAATGCACTGGCAATTACAAGATGTGCCCAAGCTGTAGCCAGTGACGTAGTGGTAATGGGTAGTTATTGTCAAATATCTGAAGATATTGTTCCCAGTCGAACCTATGTTCACAATTTTAAAACTCTGAGCAATTTTTGGAAAGTGTCCCATGGAGGATTCTCGAGAGCCCTTCCTACGTCCATGCCTTTAATATACCTTTTACGACAATTCGTCTATCTTGATGAACATTGATTGTAATGAAGATAGTTAGTGGCGTTGTTACTCACATATCGTGTCAATAACTTGGGACTTGGGGACAAACATGCAGTTGTCTCAGCATGTCTGATTGCCTGCCTGCACTCAACCTATAAAGGAGCGAACACGCACATTTGAATGTTTTTCATAGGAAATGTACAAATAGTATGTGAGAAATATAAGATGGTGTAATATCCATCTCTGGTATTTGCTATGGTGGCCAAGGAATGCTGCTAACGTGTGAGAATTTGTTGGAATTATTAAAGACCCGTAAGTCGTATTTTTACTCTATAGAAAACCTCTAAGAGCCTTGGGTGGTTTTATTTAAAGGACTTACAGGGTTATGTGCGTGAATTTCTGTAAAGGACTATCAGAGCGATAGACGTGGATTTCGGCGTGATTTTCATTAAGTAATGTCATGTTATATGTGTGGTTTCATTAAAGGACTATCAGAGCTTTAGACGTGGATTTCGTTAAGGGACTGGTATAGCTATCGGTATATATATTAAGCCTTATTTGAGACATTAAGGGCTGCCAAATTAAAGGCTCGATTTTTTTAAACGTCTGCCAAAGCTATAGACGTGAACTTATTTAAGGGGACCCTCCATTCTCGGTTCCAAAGAAATTTAATTCTGTATTTTGATTTAATTCGAACCTACACTAATTCAAAAATGTGCCTGTCAATTTTCAAGTGAAAACTCAACAATTTTTGAAGATATAGTCGATTTATTTTGTTAGCATCAAGTGACGGCAAGAGGCCTTCTCAAATTTTAAACGCGTTTTACTCCAAATAGCGTTTTTGCGATCTACCAGAGATCTACCAGAGCTGTAGGCTTGGATGTACTATAACGGCCTATCAGAGATATAGCTGTTAAATGTTTATCAAAACTACTAGTGTGGATTCAATTAAAGGGCAAAAGGAGCTATTGACATAGGATTAATTTAAGGATCATCCGGGCAAGCACTATCATAGTTGAGGACCTAAATTCCTTTAATGGCCTATCATAGATGTGAATTTATTTAAAAGACTATTGAAGCTGTAGGCGTGGTTTTGGAACTATCAGAGCTGTAGGCGTGAATTTATTTTTAAGACTATCAGACTTATTGGCGTCGATTTAGGATTCGATTTCTTTAAAGAACGGTCAGAGTTATAGCCATGGATTTATAATTCGATTTATTTAAAGGACGATCAGATTTAAGGGGTATGAATTTAGGCTTCGATTTCTTTGAAGGACGATCAGAGCTAAAGGCGTGGATGTTGACTTCGATTTCTTTAAATTTTTGAAAAAAATATATGAGAGCTGTTGTCTTGGACTATTGGTATTTTGAAGCACTGTCTGAAGTACAGTTGCATGTCTTGTTCGAATTGTCATTGGTATACTTGGGGAATTTTTTATATCCTTCACCACACTGTGGTACAGGGTATTATGTATTTGTGCTTATATTTGTAACAGGCAAAAGAAATCGATGTAGACCCATGGTTCCTTGGTTCCTGAGAATATGCATAGACTTACTTTCTGTCCATGTACATGTATTTTTTTTAACAAAGTACAGGTCGCAGTTGTGATCTGATTTGGATAAAATTTGGCACATGCCACTTATTTGACCCAAGGACGAACCCTATTGAAATTGGAGAAAATCGATTCAGATTTAGATATAGATCCCATATATATTTTCGTCCGATTTATGTAAATGGAGCACCATACTGTCAATATTGGTCCGATTGGGAGAAAATTTTGCACAGAGTACTGAAATAGGTCCGGAGTGATGTATGTGACGTTCAGATTTAGATATAGCTTCCATATATAGTTTCGTCCGATTTTATATAAATAGTGCACCAAACTCCCAAAATGTATCCAATTGAGACAAAATTTTGCACAGCGCACAGAATTAGATCCATACTTATGCATGCGAAGTTTTTTTTTTGCAATCGGTTCATATTTAAATATAGCTCCCTCATAAATATATTTTCGTCCGATTTTATATGAATGATGCACCAAACTCTCAATATTTGTGAAATTGGCACAAATTTTTGACAACGTACTGAATTAAGTCCCGGTTAATGTATGCGAAGTTTTTTTATTGCAATCGGTTTAGATTTAGATATAGCTCTCATATATAGTTTCGTCCGATTTAATGTGAATGATGCAACAAACTCCCAATATTTGTCCGATTGACACAAAATTTTGGACCATCTACTGAATTAAGTCCCGGTTGATGTATGCGAAGTTTTGTTGAAATCGGTTCAGAACTAGATAAAGCTCTCATATATAGTTTCGCCCGATTTATATGTAAATGCAACACGAAATTCCCAACATTTGTCCGATTGGGATACAATTTTTTATAGCGAATGCCTATGAGTCAATAATGATGCGTGTTAAGGTTTTTTGAAATCGGTTCATATTTAGATATAGGTCTTTTATATATTTTCGTCCGAATTTATGAGACCCTATGACTTTTTTCGACTTACATAAATTTGGCAGAGGGTATTAAATTGAGTTTAGAGTATTGTGTATTAAAGTTGCAAAAAAGTATGTAACGGTTGCTCAATTCGGTCCATGTTTTCACTTAGCTCCCATACATAATTTTGCTCGATGTCATACAAATAGTATATCAAAGACTCCAAGACATTGAATTTTTCATTGATTTCAGAATGGTATGTGTATGAGATTTTTTAATTGGTTAAAATATTATATCTATGTAGATCACAAATTTAATTTCGCCCGATTCCATCTCAATGGTCCTCCAAAGATGCTATTACTGTTCTATGTACAGAATATTGTATATATTAGCATCTCTTGTATGTACCCAAGGTGGTGAAGGGTATCATATAGTCGGCCCGTCCGACTTTTGGACTTTCCTTACTGGTTTTTGTTTGTTTTATAGAAGTTGGCACATACATTTCCACTTCTCCTGGACTGTTGGGTATTGAAAATCAGGTGTATCGATACACGACACGAAAATACCCCCATGGAATGGTATTTTCAAACAATTATATTGTAATTTAGCGTTTCGATTTCTCAGACTATAAAATATCTCCTGGCGGATAATGTGTCATAATAGTTGATGTCATGGTATCTGAAGGCAATACCAGAATTTTCCAATCAATTTTGAGTTAACAAATGACTTACTCCCAAAAAAGTGAATACATCATTGTTTTGAGATGGCGGTCATATAAAGGTCTCGGCTATTATTTAACTCTTAAAATGTATCACACTTTATTGAAGATCCATAAGTTATTATAGAAAACCTCTAACTTTAACTTTAAAACAGACTGGTAGTAATATTTCGTAAAATCGTCGTCTATTCTAAGAAATCCCCAAAGAGGTATTCTACTCTGCAGAAACTCTCTATAATATACAATTTTCTTTATAAAATTTTCTTAAAAAAACACTATGAAGTTTTTTTTTTATTTTATAGAAAAATCAGTATTAATAAATGGTGTTAATTATACCCTACACAACTATGTTGTCAGGGTATTATAGCTTTGTGCAGGCAAAAAAGTTTGTAACGCCGCGAAATATTGGTCCTAGACCCACCTTTAAGTATACCGATCGTAATATCTCGACAAGCTGAATCGATCTAGACATGTGTGTCTGTCCGTCCGTCTGTCCATTATAATTTGTAAACACGATAGAGGCCACAGTTATGGACCAATCTTCACGAAATTTTGCATGTAGGATAGGTTCTGGCCAATGAAGACCCCTATTGTTTTTGGGAAAGATCGGTTAATATTTAGGGGATGAAATGGACCAAATACTAAATTTTTGTCGGTTTTTATGGGCGCTCCATAGGCCACAATAATGTCCCGAACACCGTGAAATTTTGCATGAAGAAGGGGATCGGGCCAAAGAATAAGCATGCCTGTTTTGATAAAGATCTGTCAATATTTAGTGTATATATTTACCCCTGAAGGACATAGACCTGAGAAGCTGATATTATATCCAAGAGAAGTGGTTGACCTTTAAATTAAGACTAATTATATTGTTGTATGTGCTCGGATGTGGGAGTTACACCTAAATATTTACAGGTATCTCCGTATTCGTATATTATATAGTAACCCATTATCACTCTAGAGAGCGGAACTATAGCGCTAATCGCTTTAAAATGTTCCATGAGGTTCCAGTTATGGTCAAGGTCAACGCCTATAATTTTCGGTGATGATCAGATAATAATTTCGAAATGAAGGGGACCGAAAACTTAATTTTTTTGTGTTATTTTCTAGTTGATCTATGGACCACAAATGAAAGCCGAACATCACAACACAACCCACGTTGAAGGGAATCTGGACAATAGCTGTACTGAATACTCGTAATATTCGGAAAATATGTCAGTGTGAGGAAGAGGAGCTGTTTACCTCTAATCGGGCAAGAGGGTGCAAATATCACGAAATATTGCCCAGGCTCGGAATAAACATCCGCAGAAAATTTAAGTTCTGTGGTAGTTGTTTAGGGTATCGTATGGTCGGCCCCGTCCGACTATACTGCTTCGCTAACTGGTTTTTATATAAAAGTTGCCAAAAAAATGTATATTCTAGATAAGCGAAGGTCATAATGAGCGATTTTAGAATTTATATTTGTTCTATATATGTTTTATTTAAGATCCCTATGTCGTTTTCTCTTTTATGAAAATTCAAGTATAGAAGATATAAACAGCATAAATTACTGGCAGGTTTTGCTTCATTTTTGTTCTCCATAGTAAACAAGACATTAATCATGATCGGCTGTATACTCCTACGTATATTCCTATTCCTACGTTTAAAGACCACTAACGATGTCTTTGTTCGAAATTTATTTGCAAAATATATTTTTTAGGCTTACGAAGACATTCCGTTTATCGAAATTTTGAATTACATTAAAATGCTGGCTAGTTTGTCGATCGATTGGTGAATTGGCGGATTGTTGAATATTTATAAGTCTCTTCAGACATTGGTTGATTGTCGCCTCGTTTTTTGTTTTTATTTTTCAGAGAAGAAATCAAAATGTCTGTCAATGATGGCGACAACGATTCGCAGTATCGATACAAAAAAACGCCATCCAAATTCATAGACTGATTGAGGTGCCTTTTCATGTCTTAACATTTAATAATGACATTTAGTATGTTTTCGTTGTCTTTGTGTGTGTTAATTGTTTTTATAGCAAATTAACAAGACATTAGTAACAAAGTTTTTTTGTTGTTCTAATAATTGAAACAGAAAAAAAACAACAAAAATTGTTTTTTTTTCAAGAAATAAAAAACACAGTTGAAAATATCAACACCAATTCAGTGACAATTAAATAAATCATCGAACAAACAAGATTTTATTTGAAATATTTTATTTTTTTATATCTTTGTTTGTTTGTATATTTGTCTATTTGATACTGAATGTTTTTGCTGGTTTTTATTGCCAGTGTGGACACCGATACCTTTTGCCAGTCAATTAATTTTGTGTATTAATGGCAAAATCTGTTTTCGTTTCATTTTTTGCTTTGTTATTTTCTTTCACTCTTAAATAAATTGGTATTTATACAATTAATTGATATTTAATTCAAATTTAATTTGCATTTCAAAACCAGGTGTTAATTAACACCCCAAACAAAAATTAAGATACAACGTAAAAAAAAAACAACAAAACAAAAATAAATTCAATAACAATAATTGGCATATTATGACGATGTTATTTGCAAATTGACCTTAACATTGAAATAAAATATCCAAAATACAGGGCTTGTCCAGGGAAGCAGCAGGACGTGGTAAAAGCGCTTGATTTCTCATTCAAAAACCAGTAAGGAAAGTCCAAAAGTCGGACGGGGCCGACTATATGATACCCTTCACCACGTTGGGTACATACTAGAGATGCTCATATGTACAGTATCCTTAAGATAGAATATTGAAATGGAATCGGGTGAAATTACTCGGTGTGAAGTACATAGATATTTGAACTAAATTAAAGCAACCCATACACGTACCAATCTGAATTTTATAACAATTGAATGTTAATCATTTGTATGAAATCGAGCAACCGTGGCATCCACCATAGACTCCTCCTCCTGTTTCAAGAAAACTTCACGGATGTCAACCTGTAGTTACTGCAATACGCTATGTATAATTTTGTCTCAATCGGAAAATATTGATAGTATGGTGTTCCATTTACATACAATCGGACGAAACTATATATGCTAGTTATATCTAAATCTGAACCGATTCCAACAAAACTTCGCATACATCAATTTAGAACTAATTTAGTAAGCTGTGCAAAATTTTGTCTCAATCGGAAAATATTGGCAGTATGGTGCTTCATTTACATAAAATCGGACGAAAATGTATATGGGACCTATATCTAAATCTGAATTGATTTGCACAAAACTTGACATATGTCAATCTAGATCTAATTCAGTACCCTGTGTAAAATTTTTTATCAATCGGACCAATATTGGGAGTTTTGTGTACCATTTAGGTAAAATCGGAGGAAACTATATATGGGAGCTATATCTAAATCTGAACCGATTTTAACCAAACTTCGCATACACAAATTCGGACCTAATTCAGTACTCTGTGTAAAATTTTGTATCAATCGGACCAATATTGGGTGTTTGATGCACCATTTAGATAAAATCGGAGGAAACTATATATGGGAGCTATATCTAAATCTGAACCGAATTCAACAAAACTTCGCACACATCAACCTGGACCTAGGTCAGTACAATGTGCTAAATTTTGTCTCAATCGGACGAGTATTGTCAGCATGGTGTCAGCTATATCTAAATCTGAATCGATTTTCTACAATTGCAACAGGGTTCATCCTTGGGCCCAACAAGTGACCTGTGTCAAATTTCATCCAAATCCTAAATGCGACCTCTACTTTGCTCACAAAAATACATGGACGGACATACGGACATGCATAATTCGACTAAGAAAGTGATTGTATCCCTTTGCTTGTTACAAACATATGCACAACTACATAATACCCTGTACCACAGTGTGGTGAATGATATAGTAATAGACCAGTGAGCGGAGCAGTATAGTCGGAAAGGGCCGACCATACGATACCCTACACAATTACCACGGAACTCTTTCTGCGGATGTTTATTCCGAGCCTGGGCAATATTTCGTGATATTTGCGCCGACTTGCCCGATTAGAGGTCAACAGCACATCTTCCTTACATGTTCCGAATATTACAAATACAGTACAGCCCTTCTACTTGCTTGTTCAGATTCTCTTCACGGTGGGTTGAGTTATGATGTTCGGCTTATATTCGACTAGAAAACACACAAAGAAATTAAGTTTTCGGTCCACTTCATCCAAAAAAATTATTCTGATTATCACCGAAAATTATAGGCATTGTCCTTGACCATAATTGGAACTTCATGGAATATTTCAAAGTGATCATCGCTATATTTCAGCCCTCTTATTTTGTAATGGGTTACTAAATAATATCTGAATACGTAAGCATCTGTAAATATTTAAGTGTAACTCCCACATTCGAATAGATACATCAATATATTTGGTATCAATTTAAAGGTCCACCACTCCTCTTGGATATACTGTCAACTTCTCGGGTCTATATCCTTCAGAAGTAAATATATAAGCCATAGTATTCAAATTTTATAATTTTTCACACAAAAGTCAGAGTCCATTTGACCCGCTAAATAATGACCGATCTTCATCTAAGCGGACATGCTTATTCTTTGGCCCGATCCCATTCTCCATGTTAAATTTCGCGATGTTTGGACTATAATTGTGGCCTCTGGAGCGAGCACAAAAACCGAAAAAATTAAGTATTTGGTCCATTTTATCCCCTAAATATTAACCGATCTTAACAAAAAACAATAGGGGTCTTCATTGGCCAGAACCCATCCTACATGCGAAATTTCGCGAAGATTGGTCCATAACTGTGGCTTGTATCGTGTTTACAAATTATAATGGACAGACGGACGGACACACATGTCTAGATCGACTCAGCTAGTCGAGATATGACGATCGGTATACTTAAAGGTGGGTCTAGGACCAATATTTCGCGGCGTTACAAACTCTTGGGGCTGCACAAAGCTATAATACCCTGACAACATATAATCTGTAGAATATATAAATTTCTGTCGGGATATAATATAAAATAGGAGACTTTGTGATCTTATATATTTAAAATTTCTTTAAATCCAGGAATTGCAATTCCAACACGATAAATCCATCAATTCAATATCATCACCATATGTTCACGACACATCATTTTACCCATCGTTATTTGCATGTAAGTGTGTATTTTCTTAACACATTGACAGTTGACTAATAAATGAATTAGAAATTCATATTTATGGCTTCATATTCAATTTGCTGACTGGAAGTTTTGTATTTCGGTATGTTCGGTGTTGTGTTAGTCTGTTATTGTTTTTCTTGGCAACTCGTTTGAGGTTTTCTTTTTCTTGTGCGGAATTAAAGACATTTTGTTCAATTGTCTTTTATACCTAGCTGCTGCTATGGATCCCTTTCTCCTGCAAAGGCCATGTGCATGTCTGAGGCCCCTTCACACGTTAAAGGCATGTTATGGTATCTATCAATACAGAATATTGTTGTAGCATTATGGTAGGTTTTTTTCCAAAAAAAAATACAAGAAAACGTGTATATGTA
The DNA here is from genome assembly GCF_032173495.1 of Musca vetustissima. NCBI lineage: Eukaryota > Metazoa > Arthropoda > Insecta > Diptera > Muscidae > Musca > Musca vetustissima. The sequence goes on along the minus strand of NW_026875769.1, from coordinate 4,267 downwards.
CGAGTATAAAGACAATTGTTTGTTTATTTCATGTTCACAAGTTGGTAAAAGACAGAAACTGCAATAAAGTTATGGTAACATTAATAATAAATACGAGGTATAGATTTCAAATGTGGTTTGGGCAATATTTTTAAGGGAAACGTTAGAAATAAAACATGTAAAAGCGTCGTCAAGTTCGGACAGGTCGAATTTTGTATACCCTCCACCACGAAGTGGACATTTATAATGGCGGTACCGTTATATAGGTACTATCCTCAAAAGTGAACTGAATTTTTGGTAGGTATATACTCAATTATAGCCAATTTGTTTGGAAAATATGCCCAGACACCCCAAAATACCGAATAATGATAAGTGCCGTTTTATGGACCTACCTTAATCGATAATATCTGAAAAGAAGATTTGATATCTAATGGGAACTTAAGGGAAAGATTAGAAATAAAACTTGTAAAAACGTCGTCAAGTTCGGCCAGACCGAATTTTGTATAGCCTCCACAACGAAGTGGACATTTAATATACCAGTAATAGTTCGGGACCATCATAAATGGCGAAATGTGTCATGGTAAATTTTTGATAGAACGATTTGAGACCCAATGATGATACCGAATAATGGGGGTAACCTTATATAGGTACTATCCTCAAAAGTGAACAGAATTTTTGGTAGGTATATACTCAATTATATATTATATATGTTTGGAAAATATGCCCAGACACCCCATACCCCATACCGAATAATGAAAAGTGACGTTTTATCTTAAAAAGTGGTCCGATATCGGTAATATCTGAAAAGAAGATTTGCTACCCAATGGGTAGCAAATCTTCAAAGTACCAAATTACAGCCAATATGGTTGAAACACATACCAAAATCTCCCAAAATATCGAATAATGGGAAACTGTTATATGGGGGCTAAAAATCTTCCAAATATCGAATAATGGCGGAACTTTAATATGGGGTCTATCCTCAAACGTGGACATATATCTCAATCATATTTGGTAAATAGGTTTACTAACAACTTAAAATTCAAAATACCAAATTATAGGCTATTTGGTTAAATAACTTGCCCAAACTCCTCAAAATATCGAATAATGGAAAGTAAAGATGTATGGGAGCTATCATAAAAAGTAGATCGATATAGATTATATTTGGTAGGGAGATTTTTTTACCCAATGAGAAAAACATGAAATACTGTGAATGGTGTGCCAGGTTGGTATCTACCTTCTGGGAAAAACTAAATTTGGCATAAATGGATGTGGGTTTAATAACCGCCGGGGAAGAGCAATCCCGATCAAACAATTCGTGACAGGCGAGAACTCAAACTCAAATTCCGAGTAAGACGGGGACTAACCGAACTTAACAAAAGAGGTAGCCAACATGATTTATACATTTTTTGGAGACACCTTCAAAACATGGCATTTGAACGCTTCAATAGGATATTCTAGCAATAGTGTTGACCCTCTTTTATTACCATTATGACGCCAAGTCAGGGTTCTCGGGGATTGGGTCGATCAAAATAGCTGTGGTATGTTGGTACATATATTTTCCATTTTTTTTTTTGCAAATGGTGCAACAAAGAGTCAAATTTAGGCCGATTGGTTCGAATTAGATAGTTTTAATTATGGATAGGCAGTAGGCATTCTGATGATTCATAATGATATATTTTTATATGTTAATATGTTGATGTTTATGTGTTTTATATGTTAATATATAGTTTGGAATTGTTTCGCGACAAAATGTAACACCACATTCTTCTTCGAACTCGCTCGCAAGCGTCATTGTGGAAATTTTAAAATTATGCGCTCAGTACCATTTTTATACCCTTCACCACACTGTGGTACATGGTATTATTACTTTGTGCATATGTTTGTAACAGGCAAAAGGAAACGAACGTGAAAATCGATTCAGATTTAGATGTAGCGTCTATATCTGACCAAATGAAAAATTTAATATCGGCTGCAGAATGACATGTTTATGGATATAATTTCATTTTACTGGTCCTTAAAAAATGCGTCGTCTGTTAGGATTCATCTCTTGAATATACCCCAAGGTGGTGAAGGGTATCATATAGTCAGCCCCGTCCGACTTTACTACTTTCCTTACTGGTTATACCCTTCACCACACTGTGGTATAGGGTATTATATCTTTGTGCATATGTTTGTAACAGGCAAAAGGAAACGAGATAGACCCATAGTTCCTTTTGATAATATGCATAGAATCACTTTCTGAGTCGATTTATGCATGTCCATCCGTCCGTGCGTCTGTTGGTGTTAAATTGTAAACAAAGTACACGTCGCATTTATCATACGATTTATATGAAATTTGACACAGCTTGTTTGTTTGGCCCAAGGACGAACCCTATTAAAATCGGTTCATATTTAGATACAGCTCCCATATATATTTTGGTCCGATTTAAGGTAAATGGTGCACCAAAGTCCCTATATATCTTTCGATATGCACGAAATTTGGTATAACGTACTGAATTGAGGCTGGAATAAAGTCTGCCAAGTTTCGAGAAAATCGGTCGAGATTTAGATATAGCTCCCATGTATAGTTTCGTCCGATTTCATGTAAATGGTGCCCCAAAGTCTCCATATGTCTTTCGATTTGCACGAAATTTGACATATCGTACTGAATTAAGCCTAGAGTGATGTCTGCCAAGTTTCGCCAAGTTAAAAATCGGTTCAGATTTAGATATAGCTCCCATATATATTTAATGTAAATGGTGCACCAAAGTCCGTATATATCCTCCGATTTGCACGAAATTTGGCACTTCAGATATTCCGCTTCCTTTCAAACAGTCCAAGGTATTCTTCTTCCTATAGGAGAGGTAGAGGTATTCTTCCTCCTATAGTAGAGCTGCAAGTATCCAATGTGTAAACTCTCTCTTGACATACTGTATATTGTAAAGAGAAACCCTTTTGTTTTTCAAATCTTTCATAGACACAATACAGGAACTTTTAGGTATTTAATACAATGGTTCCTTCTATAAATAGATATCGGATTTTTTACCAATTCTTAAAACTCCCACCTCATACATTATGAAAAATTCATATGTTTGCCTTCGACAACCTATAGCCCTAGCCTACCATTTGTCCTATGTTTTCCTCCTTGTTGCTGTTGTTGTTGGTATAAAAAATTCATACTTCGCTGCCATACATAAATATATGTCATTTATTAGTTGTTGGTATGGCTCCATTGTATTTTGGGGCTAAATGTATCTTTGTTAATATTGATCGATGTTGTTGTAGTTGCTGTTATTGTTATAACATGTAAGCATAAATGTTGCCAATTAAATACCATTATTAGGTAAACAGTTTTATGTTCGGTGTTTTTATACATTGGTCGAAGTCATTTGGGTTCATATATGACGGAAAATTGGTTACCCTCTCCATAACCATAATTTGGCATTTGGGGGAGTTAATGTTTTTTGTTGTGGCATCGCGTTTTGTTTTTTTGGTTTGAACTTATAAATCAAAAATACAAAAAAACAAGATTAATCGAATATTGCCAAAATTGCTTGTCCAAAAATGGTAATAAACAATAAATGGTAATAATACTGGATTAGGATGGGCATACGGGGGACTAACATAGAATATGGAATAGGGAACATACAAAATTAGTTTTTGTTTTTCTGCTACCCACGCCGACTGTAGGGCTAGTTTGTCTACTTCCTATCAATAAATTTTTATTACAGGAAAGAAATAAATGTTTTTCGTTGTGTTAATTTTATAACACAATTGCTGTTTTTTGTTTTTTTTTGTTGGCTGATATGTTTGCCTTTTGTTAGGCTTCCAAATGACATTTCCTCTCGCCAACAAAAAAATGTTTGTATTGTTTATTTTGTATTTGCGACCGAATCGATGTTTGTTAAAAGGTTTTGTGTCTTTTAGCTGATTTGCTATTTCATGTTGTTGGAGTTTCCTTTTTTGGGCAAACTTTTGATTGTCTTTTTGGTATTGAAAAAATGCAGTGTTAATAATGATTTACGACGACATTATATTTTTGACATACATGTGATATTGTGCAAAATGCCATAGGAAATTGTTAGGATTGTTTTTCTTTCATTCTTGTTTTTCGCATTAAAAGATTACATAAAAAATGAACGGAAATAGTTTTAATATAATATTTGCGGAATTTTTGTAGCTGTCTGTTATGAAGTCAATCAATTTTTTGAAAAATGTAAACACTGAGACATTTTTTCCCGAATGATTATTTTGGTTTTAATAAACATTGACTAATGACATAATTATACATGGTAGTCTCACAAAATTC